>NC_056737.1:1827918273-1827943273 GCF_019279795.1 Protopterus annectens
ATTGGAAAATTTTGAAGAGCAGTGAAGAAGTACTAGAAGCAGTTGGTAATGGTCCACGCTTTCTGTACAAAAAAGGAAAGAGTTTTAAAAACTTTTTCCAAAGCAATTTGAATCTTAGGTCTTTTAGTACAAGAGGCAGGATGGAAAAATGTTTGGCATGCAATTTTTGTGATTTAATTTATGAAGGAGTTAGTGAAATTGTTATTAATGATGTAAAAATATATGTCAACAAGGTTTATACTTGCAAATCAAAGTTTGTTGTTTATCTAATTGTATGTAAGTCTTGCAATGCATTCTATATTGGCTGCACTAGTAGGGAGCTGTTTAAAAGAATGTATGAACATAAAAGAGCTGTGGAAACTGGCAATGAAGCTAATGCTTTAGGTAAACATTATAAAATGGGGGGTTGTAAAATCAATTTTAAAATTTTGGTTTTGGGAAATATTGGTGACTATGAAATTAAGTTGAATGCTAAGGACGAGTTGGGATGGTTGGAATACACATGGCAGGTCAAGTTGATTGCCTG
This sequence comes from Protopterus annectens, assembly GCF_019279795.1. Classification (NCBI taxonomy): domain Eukaryota; kingdom Metazoa; phylum Chordata; order Ceratodontiformes; family Protopteridae; genus Protopterus; species Protopterus annectens. The sequence goes on from NC_056737.1 coordinate 1,827,918,800, forward strand.
TTATCCCCCTGGGCTAAACAACAGAGAAGATATTGTAGCCTATTTGAAAAAGAAAGGGTTAAGACATTAATTTTTAATGTCATGTGATGATATCTTTTAGTATTTAATGAATGAAGTGAGAGGTTTTAATTCAGTCTGAAGAAGTCTTGTGTATGAAAAGACGAAAGCGTTTACTGGATTTTTACTGAATTTCTGCATTAAAACACAGTTTGGTTTTTCACCGAGTTTATTACTTTTATTTTTTATTAGTTATTTGGTTTATACGTTTTAAGTGATCTATATATATATATATATATATATATATATATATATATATATATATATGTGTGTGTGTGTGTGTGTGTGTATATACAAAACTTATGCAGTTATAAATAACTTTTCCCAAATGTATGAAAATAATAGATGTGCCAGTCATTAAAACAGTATATCATGCCATTTTACGATCAGTGCGAAGCATGTTTTCTGTCAAACATCAGGAGCAAATAGCCAGCTGAAACAATATATGGTGGAGACGAACATATAAACAGGCCTCAAAACAACCAAATTAAAATGAAATAAAGACTTTGTATGTACACTAACAATTTATAAAATTTACTTTTAATTAGATTCACATTTTCGAAGTATAGTTATTTTCCCTAAACCTAGTGGTCTGTTCCCATGGATGACAGAAGTAGCTGGCCTGGCCTTAGGAAACTCCCTACTGTTGTCTCATGAACACATCATGGAATATATAACTTTAGATGCACCACTAATGAGCCGCAAGACTTTGATTAAACATCTTAGACAAAGGTCATACGCTACATGGAAATAACAAAGGAAACTAAAGAATTTGAAAATGGTAGACTGTTGTAAGTATCACGGCAGGACACTTCCATTTCACTGTTTGATTTTATGTACTTATTTGTTTGTTTTATTTGCTTGTTTATTTATAAATTTATTTATTTATGATCAGTAATACTATACAAGAAAATGATTTTACACACCATTAAATATCTCCATACTTGAAATGCTTTAAAATAACACTTTTTCAAACAATTAACTACTAACCTGATTTTTGCATGAAAGCCACCCTGCTTACAATACTCACTTTTAAAAAGTTTTATCAAATACTTCTAAATATTGCTCAGCTTTTAAACAAAAAGCAGACAGAAAATGAAATAACTGATTGGAATTTCTTTTCTTGTTTTTTACCAACTAAGTGCACTGATTACAAGCTTTTCAACTCCCTTAAACAAACAATTCCTGGAAAACTGACACAGATTTTAAATTCATTACTCATGACTCACCCTTCACAAACGTGTTAAAATAACACCTGATCACATTTGATTAACAATATACCTACAACCCACCCACAATGATCACAAATAGCATTTGTATCCTTCATGTAGGGGGCAAGCCTCCCTCATCAGGTCCTACAAAGACCCCTATAACATGATTTCACAGTCGTGAAGACAGTGCTCAGTAATCACACTCAAACTGCTATCGTACCATACCTAAATGTCAAGGATACAACCCAGAATTATAAAACAGTGTCGAGATGTCAAGGATGAAACCGAGAATTATATCAACCTGCCTAGATGTCAAAGATACAACCCAGAATTACACACAGTGCCTAGGTTTCAAGGATACAACCGAGAATTACACCACTCTGCCTAGATGTCAAGGATACATCCCAGAATTACAACACAGTGCCTAGATATCAAGGATGCAACTAAGAATTAACACACAGTGCCTAGATGTCAAGGAAACAACCAAGAATTATAGCACACTGCCTACATGTCAAGGATACAACCCAAAATTACAACACAGTGCCTAGATGTCAAGGATACAACAGAGAATTACAACACCTTGCCTATATGTCAAGGATACAACCCAGAATTACACCACCCAGCCCAGATGTCAAGGATACATCCCAGAATGACAACACAGGGCCTAGATGTCAGGGATACAACTAAGAATTAAGCAACAGTGTCTAGATGTCAAGGATACAACCAAAAATTATACCACACTGCCTAGATGTCAAGGATACAACCCAAAATTACAACATAGTGCCTAGATGTCAAGGATACAACAAAGAATTGCAACACCCTGCCTAGATGTCAAGGATACAACCCAGAAGTAAGACACCGTGCCTACATGTCAAGAATACAACACAGAAATACAACACAGTGCCTAGATGTCAAGGATACAACTGAGCATTACAACGCAGTGCCTTGATGTCAAAGATACAATCCAGAATTACAACAATGTCAAGGACACAACCCAGAATTACAACAGAGTGCCCAGATGTCAACGATACAACCAAGAATTACAGAACAGTGCCTAGATCTCAATGATGCAACCCAAAATTATAACAAAGTGCCTAGATGTCAACGATACAACCCAGAATTACAACAACATGCCAAGATGTCAAGGATACAATCCAGAATTACAGCAACATGCCTAAATGTCAAGGATACAACACAGAATAACAACACATTGCCCTGATATCAAGGATACAACCCAGAATTACAACACCATGCCTAGATGTCACGGATACAACCCAGAATTACAACAGCATGCTAGATGTCAAGGATACAACCCAGAATTACAACACAGTGCCTTGATGTCAAGGGTACAACCAGGAATTACATCACAGTGCCTAGATGTTAAAGATACAATCCATAATTACAACACAGTGCCTACATGTCAAAGATACAACTGAGAATTAAAACAAAGTGTCTAGATGCCAAGAATACAACCCAGAATTACAACACAGTGCCTAGATGTCAAGGTAATAACCCAGAATTACAACACAGTGCCTAATGTCAAGGATACAATCCAGAATTACAACAGAATGCCTAGAGGTCAAGGATACAAATGATAATTACAGCACAGTGCCTACATGTTAAGGATACAACCCAAAACTACAAAACAGTGCTGAGATGTCAAGGATACAACCCATAATTACAACACAGTGCCTAGATGTCAAGGATACAACCCAGAATTACAGCACCCTGCCTAGATGTCAAGGATACAACAAAGAATTACAACACAGTGCCTAGATGTCAAGATACAACTAAGAATTACAACACAGTGTCTTGATGCCAATGATACAACCAGAAATTAAAACACAGTGCCTAGATGTCAAGGATACAACCGAGAAATACAGCACCCTGCAAGATGTTAAGGATACAACACAGAATTACAACACAGTGCCTAGATGTCAAGGATACAACCCAGAATTACAACACAGTGCCTAGATGTCAAGGATACAACCCAGAATTACATCACAGTGCTGAGATGTCAAGGATACAACTAAGAATTACAACACAGTGCCTTGATGTCAAGGATACAACCAGGAATTAGAACACAGTGCCTGGATGTCAAGGATATAACCAAGAATTACAGCACCCTGCAAGATGTTAAGGATACAGCCAGAATTACAACACACTACCTAGATGTCAGGGATACAACCCAGAATTACAACATGCCTAGGTGTCAAGGACACTACCAAGAATTACAGCACAGTGCCTAGATGACAAGGATACAACCCAGAATTACAACACACTGCCTTGATGTCAAGAATATAAAACAGAATTACAACACAGTGCTTTGATGTCAAGGATACAACCAAGAATAAAAGCACGATGCCTAGATGTCAAGGATACAACCCAGAATTACAACACAGTGCCTTGATGTGAAGCATACAACCACGAATTACAACACCTTGCCCAGATGTCAAGGATACAACATAGAATTAGTGCCTTGATGTCAAGGATACAACCGAGAAGTACAATACCCTACCTAGATGTCAAGGATACAACCCAGAATTACAACACCATGCCTAGATGTCAAGAATCAACACAGAAATACAACAGAGTGCCTTGATGTCAATGATGCAACCCAGAATTACAACACTGTGCCTCGATGTCAAGGACACAACCCAGAATTACAACTGAGTGGCTAGATGTCAAGGATACAACCAAAAATGACAGCACAGTGCCTAGATCTCAATGATGCAACCCAAAATTACAACAAAGTGCCCAGATGTCAATGATACAACCCAGAATTACAACAACATGCCTAGATGTCAATGATACTATCCAGAATTATAGCAACATGCCTAGATGTCAAGGATACAACCCAGAATTACAACATCATGCCTAGATGTCATGGATACAACCCAGAATTACAACAGCATGCCAGATGCCAAGGATACAACCCAGAATTACAACACAGTGCCTTGATGTCAAGGGTACAACCCAGAATTACATCACAGTGCCTAGATGTTAAGGATACAATCCATAATTACAACACAGTGCCTAGATGCCAAGGAAATAACCCAGAATTACAACACAGTGCCTAATGTCAAGGATACAATCCAGAATTACAACACAGTGCCTAGATGTCAAGGATACAACTGAGAATTACAGCACAGTGCCTACATGTTAAGGATCCAACCCAAAATTACAAAACAGTGCCGAGATGTCAACCATACAGCCCAGAATTACAACACAGTGCCTAGATGTCAAGTATACAACCCAGAATTACAGCACCCCGCCTAGATGTCAAGGATACAACAAAGAATAACAACAAAGTGCCTAGATGTCAAGCACACAACTAAGAATTACAACACAGTGTCTTGATGTCAAGGATACAACCGGAAATTAAAACAGAGTGCCCAGATGTCAAGGATACAACCGAGAAATACAGCACCCTGCAAGATGTTAAGGACGCAACCCAGAATTACAACACCGTGCCTAGATGTCAAGGATACAACCCAGAATTACAACACAGTGCCGAGATGTCAAAGATACAACCCAGAATTACAACACAGTGCCTTGATGTCAAGCATACAACTGAGAATTACAGCACAGTGCCTAGATGTCAAGGATAAAACCCATAATCAAAACACAGTGCCTAGATGTCAAGGACAAACTCAGAATTACAACACGGTGCCTAGATGTCAAGGATACACCCAAGAATTACAACACAGGGCCTAGATATCAAGGATACCACCCAGAATTACAGCACAGTGCCTAGATATCAAGGATACAACCCAGAATTACAACACAGTGCCTAGATATCAAGGATACAACCCAGAATTACAACACGGTGCCGAGATGTCAAGGATACACCCAAGAATTACAACACAGGGCCTAGATATCAAGGATACCACCCAGAATTACAACACAGTGCCTAGATATCAAGGATACAACCCAGAATTACAACACAGTGCCTAGATATCAAGGATACAACCCAGAATTACAACACAGTGCCGAGATGTCAAGCATACAACTGAGAATTACAGCACAGTGCCTAGATGTCAAGGATAAAACCCATAATCAAAACACAGTGCCAAGATGTCAAGGACAAACTCAGAATTGCAACACGGTGCCTAGAAGTCAAGGATACACCCAAGAATTACAACACAGGGCCTAGATATCAAGGATACCACCCAGAATTACAACACAGTGCCTAGATATCAAGGATACAACCCAGAATTACAACACAGTGCCTAGATATCAAGGATACAACCCAGAATTACAACACAGTGCCGAGATGTCAAGGATACAACCCAGAATTACACCACAGTGCCGAGATATCAAGGATACAACTGGGAAATACAGCACAGTGCCTAGATGTCTGGAATACCACCACGAATTAGAAAAGAGGGCCGAGATGTCAAGGATATAACCGGGAATTACAATACAGTGCTGAGATGTCAAGGATACAATTGAGAATTACAACACAGTGCCTAAATGTCAAGGATACAACCAAGAATTACAGCACCCTACCTAGATGTGAAGGATACAACAAAGAATTACAACACGGTGCCTTGATGTCAAGGTTACAATCCAGAATTACAACAGAGTGCCTAGATGTCAAGGATACAACTGAGAATTACAGCACAGTGCCTAAATGTCAAGGATACAACCCAAAATTACAAAACAGTGCCAAGATGTCAAGGATACAACCCAGAATTACAACAAAGTCACTAGATGTCAAGGATAAAACCCAGAATTACAGCACCCTGCCTAGATGTCAAGGATACAACAAAGAATTACAACACAGTGCCTAGATATCAAGGATACAACTAAGAATTACAGCACAGTGCCTTGATGTCAAGGATACAACCGGAAATTAAAACACAGTGCCTTGATGTCAAGGATACAACTGGAAATTAAAACACAGTGCCTAGATGTCAAGGCTACAACCAAGAAATACAGCACTCTGCAAGATGTTAAGGATACAACCCAGAATTACAATGCAGTGCCTAGATATCAAGGATACAACCAAGAATTAAAGCACAGTGCCTAGATGGCAAGGATACAACCCAGAATTACAACACAGCGCCTAGATGTCAAGGATACAACCCAGAATTACAATACAGTGCCTAGATATCAAGGATACAACTGAGCATTACAACACAGGGCCCTGATGTCAAGGATACAACCCAGAATTACAACACCATCTGTAGATGTCAAAGACAAAACCCAGAATTACAACAGAGTGCCTTGATGTCAAGGATACAACCAAGATTTACAGCACAGTGCCCAGATGTCAAGGATGCAACCAGAATTACAACACCGTGCCTAGATGTCAAGGATACAATCCAGAATTACAGCACCCTGCCTAGATGTCAAGGATTCAACTGAGACTTACAGCACAGTGCCTAGAGGTCAAGGATACAACTGAGAATTGCAGTACAGTGCCTAGATGTCAAGGATACAACCCAGAATTACAACACAGTGCCTAGATGTCAAGGGTAAAACCGAGAATTACATCACAGTGCCTAGATGTCAAGGATACAACCTAGAATTACAACACAGTGCCTATATATCAAGGATACAACTGAGAATTAAAACACAGTGTCTAGATGTGAAGGATAGAACTAAGAATAAAAACACACTGCCTAGATGTCAAGGATACAACTGAGAATCACAGCACCCTGAGCAGATATCAAGGATACAACCCAGAATTACAACACAATGTCTAGATGTCAAGGATACAACTGAAAATTACAAGACAGTGCCTTGATGTCCAGGATAAAACCCAGAATAAAAACACAGTGCCTAGATGTCAAGGATAAAACCCAAATATACAACACAGTGCCTAGATGTCAAGGATACCACCCAGAATTATAACACATTGAATATATGTCAAGGATACAACCCAGAATTACAACACAGTGCTTAGATGTCAATGATACAACCCAGAATTATAGCACACTGCCTAGATGTCAAGGATGTTTGTCTTTTCGGCTTTTCCCGGTTAGGGGTCGCCACAGCGGAACTCCGGTCCGCTAATGACTGGAAGTAGATTTTTATGGTGCTGAGTTGCCAACCCAATGCCCAACCTTCAGCGAATGCACACCCATTTACTCATGTCTTTCTAAAGCCACTTGATGCGACTTGACCGCGGGGAAGACATGTAGACTCCACACAGAAGGCACTCCAGCCGAGAACAGAACAAGAGAACCTCTTGCTGTGAGGCAACAACAACCCAGAAATACAAATACAACACCGTGCCTAGATGTCAAGGATACAATCCAGGATTACAGCAACCTGCCTAGATGTCAAGGATACAACCCAAGATTACAACACAGTGCCTTGATATCAAGGATACAACACAGAATTACAACACCATGCCTAGATGTCAAGGATACAACCCAGAATTACAACACAGTGCCTAGATTTTAAGAATACAACCCAGAATTACAATACAGTGTCTAGATGTCAAGGATATAAGCCAGGATTACAGCACCCTGCCTAGATGTCAAGGATAAACCCGAGAATTACAACACCCAGCCCAGATGTCAAGGATACATCCAAGAATTACAACACAGTGCCTAGATGCCAAGGATACAACTAAGAATTAAACCACAGATCCTACATGTCAAGGATACAGCCAAAAATTATACCACACTTCCTAGATGTCAAGGATACAACCCAAAATTACAACACAGTGCCTAGATGCCAAGGATACAACAAAGAATTACAACACCCTGCCTAGATGTCAAGTATACAATGCATAATTACAACACAGTGCCGAAATGTCAAGGATGCAACCCAGAATTACAATAAAGTGCATAGATGTTAATGATACAACCCAGAATTGCATCACAGTGCCTAGATGTCAAGGATACAATCCAGAAATAGAGCAACCTGCCTAGATGTCAAGGATATAACCCAGGATTACAACACTGTGCCTTGATATGAAGGATACAACACAGAATTACAACACAATGCCTAGATGTCAAGGATACAACCCAGAATTACAACACAGTGCCTAGATGTCAAGAATACATCCCAGAATTACAACACAGTGTCTAGATGTCAAGCATACAATCCAGAATTACAGCACCCTGCCTAGATGTCAAGGATTCAACTGAGAATTACAGCATCCTGAGTAGATATCAAGAATACAACCCAAAATTACAACACAATGTCTAGATGTCAAGGATACAACTGAAAATTACAAGACAGTGCCTTGATGTCCAGGATAAAACCCAGAATAAAAACACATTGCCTAGATGTCAAGGATAAAACCCAAATATACAACACAGTGCTTAGATGTCAAGGATACAACCCAGAATTATAACACAGTGAATATATGTCAAGGATACAACCCAGAATTACAACACAGTGCTTAGATGTCAATGATACAACCAAGAATTCTAGCACACTGCCTAGATGTCAAGGATGTTTGTCTTTTCGGCTTTTCCCGGTTAGAGGTCGCCACAGCGGAACTCCGGTCCGCTAATGACTGGAAGTAGATTTTTATGGTGCTGTGTTGCCAACCCAATACCCAACCTTCAGCGAAGGCACGCCCATTTACTAATGTCTTTCGAAAGCCACTTGATGCGACTTGACCGCGGGGAGGACATGTAGACTCCACACAGAAGGCATTCCAGCCGAGAACCGAACAAGAGAACCTCTTGCTGTGAGGCAACAACAACCCAGAAATACAAATACAACACCGTACCTACATGTCAAGGATACAATCTAGGATTTCAGCAACCTGCCTAGATGTCAAGGATACAACCCAAGATTACAACACAGTGCCTTGATATCAAGGATACAACACAGAATTACAACACCATGCCTAGATGTCAAGGGTACAACCCAGAATTACAACACAGTGCCTAGATTTTAAGGATACCACCCAGAATTATAACACAGTGAATAGATGTCAAGGATACAACCCATAATTACAACACAGTGCCTAGATGTCAAGGATACAACCCAGAATTACAACACAGTGCCTAGATTTTAAGAATACAACCCAGAATTACAATACAGTGTCTAGATGTCAAGGATACAAGCCAGGATTACAGCACCCTGCCTAGATGTAAAGGATAAGCCCAAGAATTACAATACCCAGCCCAGATGTCAAGGATACATCCAAGAATTACAACACAGTGCCTAGATGCCAAGGATACAACTAAGAATTAAACCACAGATCCTATATGTCAAGGATACAACCAAAAATTATACCACACTTCCTAGATGTCAAGAATACAACCCAAAATTACAACACAGTGCCTAGATGCCAAGGATACAACAAAGAATTACAACACCCTGCCTAGATGTCAAGTATACAACGCATAATTACAGCACAGTGCCGAAATGTCAAGGATGCAACCCAGAATTACAATAAAGTGCCTAGATGTTAATGATACAACCCAGAATTGCATCACAGTGCCTAGATGTCAAGGATACAATCCAGAAATACAGCAACCTGCCTAGATGTCAAGGATATAACCCAGGATTACAACACTGTGCCTTGATATCAAGGATACAACACAGAATTACAACACCATGCCTAGATGTCAAGGATACAACCCAGAATTACAACACAGTGCCTAGATGTCAAGAATACATCCCAGAATTACAACACAGTGTCTAGATGTCAAGCATACAATCCAGAATTACAGCACCCTGCCTAGATGTCAAGGATTCAACTGAGAATTACAGCACAGTGCCTAGGGGTCAAGGATACAACTGAGAATTACAGCACAGTGACTAGATGTCAAGAATACATCCCAGAATTACAACACAGTGTCTAGATGTCAAGCATACAATCCAGAATTACAGCACCCTGAGTAGATATCAAGGATACAACCCAGAATTACAACACAATGTCTAGATGTCAAGGATACAACTGAAAATTACAAGACAGTGCCTTGATGTCCAGGATAAAACCCAGAATAAAAACACAGTGCCTAGATGTCAAGGATAAAACCCAAATATACAACACAGTGCCTAGATGTCAAGGATACAACCCAGAATTATAACACAGTGAATATATGTCAAGGATACAACCCAGAATTACAACACAGTGCTTAGATGTCAATGATACAACCAAGAATTATAGCACACTGCCTAGATGTCAAGGATGTTTGTCTTTTCAGCTTTTCCTGGTTAGGGGTCGCCACAGCGGAACTCCGGTCCGCTAATGATTGGAAGTAGATTTTTATGGTGCTGAGTTGCCAACCCAATACCCAACCTTCAGCGAAGGCACGCCCATTTACTAATGTCTTTCGAAAGCCACTTGATGCAACTTGACCGCAGGGAGGACATGTAGACTCCACACAGAAGGCACTCCAGCCGAGAACCGAACAAGAAAACCTCTTGCTGTGAGGCAACAACAACCCAGAAATACAAATACAACACCGTACCTACATGTCAAGGATACAATCCAGGATTACAGCAACCTGCCTAGATGTCAAGGATACAACCCAAGATTACAACACAGTGCCTTGATATCAAGGATACAACACAGAATTACAACACCATGCCTAGATGTCAAGGATACAACCCAGAATTACAACACAGTGCCTAGATTTTAAGGATACCACCCAGAATTATAACACAGTGAATAGATGTCAAGGATACAACCCATAATTACAACACAGTGCCTAGATGTCAAGGATACAACCCAGAATTACAGCACCCTGCCTAGATGTCAAGGATACAACCCAGAATTACAACACAGTGCCTAGATGTCAAGGAAATGACCTAGAATTACAACACAGTGCCTACATATCAAGGATACAACCCAGAATTACAACACAGTACCTAGATGTCAAGGATACAACCCATAATTACAGCACCCTGCCTAGATGTCAAGGATACAACTCAGAATTACAACATAGTGCCTAGATGTCAAGGATACAACCCAGAATTACAGCACCCTGCCTAGATGTCAAGGATACAACCCAGAATTACAACACATTGCCGAGATGTCAAGGATACAACCCAGAATTGCAACAAAGTGCCTAGATGTCAAGGATACAACCGAGAAGTACAACACTGTGCCTCCATGTCAAGGATCCAACTGAGAAGTACAACACAGTGCCTAGATGTCAAGGATACAACCCAGAATTACAGCACACTGCCTAGATGTCAAGGATACAACCCAGAATTACAACACAGTGCCTAGATGTCAAGGATACAACCCAGAATTACAGCACCCTGCCTAGATGTCATGGATACAACAAAGAATTACAACACAGTGCCTTGATGCCATAGATACAACCACAAATTATAGCACGATGCCTCAATGTCAAGGATACAACCAAGAATTATAGCACAGTGGCTAGATGACAAGGATGCAACCCAGAATTACAACACAGTTTCTTGATGTCAAGGATACAACACAGTATTAAAACACAGTGCCTTCATGTCATGGATAAAACTGAGAATTAAAGCACATTGCCTAGATGACAAGGATACAACCCAGAATTACAACACAGTGCCTTTATGTCAAGGATTCAACTGAGACTTACAGCACAGTGCCTAGAGGTCAAGGATACAACTGAGAATTGCAACACAGTGCCTAGATGTCAAGGGTACAACCCAGAATTACAACACAATATCTAGATGTCAGGGATACAACTGAAAATTACAAGACAGTGCCTTGATGTCCAGGATAAAACCCAGAATAAAAACACAGTGCCTAGATGTCAAGGATAAAACCCAAATATACAACACAGTGCCTAAATGTCAACGATACAACCAAGAATTACAGCAGAGTGTCTGGATGTCAAGGATACCACCCAGAATTATAACACAGCGAATAGATGTCAAGGATACAACCCAGAATTACAACGTAGTGCCTAGATGTCAAGGGTAAAACTGAGAATTACATCACAGTGCCTAGATGTCAAGGATACAACCTAGAATTACAACACAGTGCCTACATGTCAAGGATGCAACTGAGAATTAAAACACAGTGTGTAGATGTGAAGGATAGAACTAAGAATAAAAACACACTGCCTAGATGTCAAGGATACAACTGAGAATCACAGCACCCTGAGCAGATATCAAGGATACAACCCAGAATTACAACACAATGTCTAGATGTCAGGGATACAACTGAAAATTACAAGACAGTGCCTTGATGTCCAGGATAAAACCCAGAATAAAAACACAGTGCCTAGATATCAAGGATAAAACCCAAATATACAACACAGTGCCTAAATGTCAATGATACAACCAAGAATTACAGCAGAGTGTCTGGATGTCAAGGATACCACCCAGAATTATAACACAGTGAATAGATGTCAAGGATACAACCCATAATTACAACACAGTGCCTAGATGTCAAGGATACAACCCAGAATTACAGCACCCTGCCTAGATGTCAAGGATACAACCCAGAATTACAAAACAGTGTGGAGATGTCAAGGATACAACCCAGAATTACAACACATGGCCTAGATGTCAAGGATAAAACCAACAACTACAGCACAGTGCCCAGATGTCAAGGATACAACTGAAAATTACAAGACAGTGCCTTGATGTCCAGGATAAATCCCAGAATAAAAACACAGTGCCTAGATGTCAAGGATAAAACCCAAATATACAACACAGTGCCTAGATGTCAAGGATACCACACAGAATTATAACACAGTGAATATATGTCAAGGATACAACCCAGAATTACAACACAGTGCTTAGATGTCAGTGATACAACCAAGAATTATAGCACACTGCCTAGATGTCAAGGATGTTTGTCTTTTCGGCTTTTCCCGGTTAGAGGTCGCCACAGCGGAACTCCGGTCCGCTAGTGATTGGAAGTAGATTTTTATGGTGCTGAGTTGCCAACCCAATGCCCAACCTTCAGCGAAGGCACGCCCATTTACTCATGTCTTTCTAAAGCCACTTGATGCGACTTGACCGCGGGGAGGACATGTAGACTCCACACAGAAGGCACTCCAGCTAAGAACCGAACAAGAGAACCTCTTGCTGTGAGGCAACAACAACCCAGAAATACAAATACAACACCATGCCTAGATGTCAAGGATACAATCCAGGATTACAGCAACCTACCTAGATGTCAAGGATACAACCCAAGATTAAAACACAGTGCCTTGATATCAAGGATACAACACAGAATTACAACACCATGCCTAGATGTCAAGGATACAACCCAGAATTACAACACAGTGCTTAGATTTTAAGAATACAACCCAGAATTACAATACAGTGTCTAGATGTCAAGGATACAAGCCAGGATTATAGCACCCTGCCTAGATGTCAAGGATAAACCCGAGAATTACAACACCCAGCCCAGATGTCAAGGATACATCCAAGAATTACAACTCAGTGCCTAGATGCCAAGGATACAACTAAGAATTAAACCACAGATCCTATATGTCAAGGATACAACCAAAAATTATACCACACTTCCTAGATGTCAAGGATACAACCCAAAATTACAACACAGTGCCTAGATGCCAAGGATACAACAAAGAATTAGAACACCCTGCCTAGATGTCAAGTATACAACGCAGAATTACAGCACAGTGCCTAAATGTCAAGGCTGCAACCCAGAATTACAATAAAGTGCCTAGATGTTAATGATACAACCCAGAATTGCATCACAGTGCCTAGATGTCAAGGATACAATCCAGAAATACAGCAACCTGCCTGGATGTCAAGGATATAACCCAGGATTACAACACTGTGCCTTGATATCAAGGATACAACACAGAATTACAACACCATGCCTAGATGTCAAGGATACAACCCAGAATTACAACACAGTGCCTAGATGTCAAGAATACATCCCAGAATTACAACACAGTGTCTAGATGTCAAGCATACAATCCAGAATTACAGCACCCTGCCTAGATGTCAAGGATTCAACTGAGAATTACAGCACCCAGAGTAGATATCAAGGATACAACCCAGAATTACAACACAGTGCCTAGATTTTAAGGATAGAACCAAGAATGAAAACACACTGCCTAGATGTCAAGGATATAATTGAGAATTACAGCACCCTGGGTAGATATCAAGGATACAACCCAGAATTACAACACAGTGCCTAGATTTTAAGGATACCACCCAGAATTATAACACAGTGAATAGATGTCAAGGATACAACCCATAATTACAACACAGTACCTAGATGTCAAGGATACAACCCAGAATTACAACACAGTACCTAGATTTTAAGGATACCACCCAGTATTATAACACAGTGAATAGATGTCAAGGATACAACCCATAATTACAACACAGTGCCTAGATGTCAAGGATTCAACTGAGAATTACAGCGCAGTGCCTAGATGTCAAGGATACAACCCAGAATTACAACACAGTGCCTAGATGTCAAGGGTAAAACCGAGAATTACATCACAGTGCCTAGATGTCAAGGATACAATCCAGAATTACAACACAGTGCCCACATGTGAAAGATACAACTGAGAATTAAAACACAGTGCCTAGATGTCAAGGATACATCCCAGAATTACAACACAGTGCCTAGATGTCAAGTACACAATGCAGAATTACAGCACCCTGCCTAGATGGCAAGGATACAACCCACAATTACAACACAGTGCCTAGATGTCAAGGAAATAACCCAGAATTACAACACAGTGCCTACATGTCAATGATACAACCCAGAATTATAACACAGTGCCTAGATGTCAAGGATACAACCCAAAATTACAACACAGTGTCTAGATGTCGAGGATACAACCCAGAATTACAATACAGTGCCTAGATGTCAAGCATATAAGCACGAATTACAACACCCTGCCGAGATATCAAGGATCCAAACCAGAATTACAGCACCCTGCTTAGATGTCAAGGATACAACCCAAAATTACAACACAGTGCCTAGATGTCAAGGAAATAACCCAGAATTACAACACAGTGCCTAAATGTCAAGGATACAACCCAGTATTACAAGACAGTGCCTAGATGTCAAGGATACAACCCAGAATTACAACACATTGCCGAGATGTCAAGGATACAACCCAGAATTACAACACAGTGCCTAGATGTCAAGGATACAACCGAGAAGTACAACACTGTGCCTAGATATCAAGGATCCAACCCAGAATTACAGCACCCTGCCTAGATGTCAAGGATGCAACCCAAAATTACAACACAGTGCCGAGATGTCAAGGAAATAACCCAGAATTACAACATAGTGCCTACATGTCAAGGATACAACCCAGAATTACAGCACCCTGCCTAGATGTCAAGGATACAACCCAGAATTACAACACATTGCCGAGATGTCAAGGATACAATCCAGAATTACAGCACACTGCCTAGATGTCAAGGATACAGCCCAGAATTACAACACAGTGTCTAGATGTCAAGGATACAACCCAGAATTACAGCACCCTGCCTAGATATCAAGGATACAACAAAGAATTACAACACAGTCCCTTGATGCCATAGATACAACCACAAGTTATAACACAGTGCCTAGATGTCAAGTATACAACCGAGAATTACAGCACCCTGCAAGATGTTAAGGATACAACCCAGAATTAGTACACCCTGCCTAGATGTCAAGGATACAACACAGAATTACAACACCATGCCTAGATGTCAAGGATACAACCAAGAATTATAGCACAATGGCTAGATAACAAGGATGCAACCCAGAATTACAACACAGTTTCTTGATGTCAAGGATAAAACTGAGAATTAAAGCACATTGCCTAGATGTCAAGGATACAACCCAGAATTACAACACAGTGCCTTTATGTCAAGCATACAACTGAGAATTACAGCACTGTGCCTAGATGTCAAGCATACAACCCAGACTTACAGCACAGTGCCTAGATGTCAAGGATACAACCCAGAATTACACACAGTGCCTAGATGTCAAGCATACAACCCAGAGTTACAGCACTGTGCCTAGATGTCAAGGATACAACCCAGAATTACAACACAGTGCCTAGATGTCAAGAATACAACCCGAAATTACAAAACAGTCCGGAGATGTCAAGGATACAACCCAGAACTACAGCACAGTGCTTAGATGTCAACGATAAAACCAAGAACTACAGCACAGTGCCTAGATGCCAAGGATACAACTGAAAATTACAAGACAGTGCCTTGATGTCCAGGATAAAACCCAGAATTGAAACACAGTGCCTAGATGTCAAGGATAAAACCCAGATATACAACACAGTACCTAAATGTCAAGGATACAACCGAGAATTACAGCAGAGTGTCTGGATGTCAAGGATACCACCCAGAATTATAACACAGTGAATAGATATCAAGGATACAACCCAGAATTACAACACGATGCCTAGATGTCAAGGATAAACCCGAGAATTACAACACCCAGCCCAGATGTCAAGGATACATCCAAGAATTACAACACAGTGCCTAGATGCCAAGAATACAACTAAGAATTAAGCCACAGATCCTAGAGTCCAAGGATACAACCAAAAATTATACCACACTTCCTAGATGTCAAGGATACAACCCAAAATTACAACACAGTGCCTAGATGTCAAGGATACAACAAAGAATTACAACACCCTGCTTAGATGTCAAATATACAACGCAAAATTACAACACCATGCCTACATGTCAAGGATACAACCCAGACATACAACACAGTGCCTAGATGTCAAGGATACAACTGAACATTACAACACAGTGCTTTGATGTCAAGGATAAAACCTAGAATTACAACACCATGCCTAGATGTCAAGGACACAACCCAGAATTACAGCACAGTGCCTAAATGTCAAGGATGCAACCCAGAATTACAATAAAGTGCCTAGATGTTAATGATACAACCCAGAAGTACATCACCATGCCTAGATGTCAAGGATACAATCCAGAATTACAGCAACCTGCCTAGATGTCAAGGATATAACCCAGGATTACAATACTGTGCCTTGATATCAAGGATACAACACAGAATTACAACACCATGCCTAGATGTCAAGGATACAACCCAGAATTACAACACAGTGCCTAGATGTCAAGAATACATCCCAGAATTACAACACAATGTCTAGATGTCAAGCATACAATCCAGAATTACAGCACCCTGCCTAGATGTCAAGGATTCAACTGAGAATTACAGCACAGTGCCTAGGGGTCAAGGATACAACCGAGAATTACAGCACAGTGCCTAGATGTCAAGGATACAACTGAAAATTAAAACACAGTACCTTGATGTCACGGGTAAAACCGAGAATTACATCACAGTGCCTAGATGTCAAGGATACAATCCAGAATTACAACACAGTGCCCACGTGTCAGAGATACAACTGAGAATTAAAACACAGTGCCTAGATGTCAAGTACACAACCCAGAATTACAGCATCCTGCCTAGATGTCAAGGATACAGCCCAGAATTACAACACAGTGCCTAGATGTCAAGGATACAACTGAGAATTACAGCACAGTGCCTACATGTCAAGGATACAACCCAGAATTAAAAAACAGTACCAAGATGTCAAGGATATAACCCACCAAGATGTCAAGGATATAACCCAGAATTACAACACAGTGCAGAGATGTCAAGGATACAACCCAGAATTACAACACAGTCCCTAGATGTCAAGGATACATCCCAGAATTACAGCACACTGCCTAGACGTCAATAATACAACCCAGAATTACAGCAGAGTGCCTAAATGTATAGGATACAACCCAGAATTACAACAGAGTGACTAGATGTCAAGGATACAACCCAGAATTACAACACAGTGCCTAGATGTCAGGGAAATGACCCAGAATTACAACATAGTGCCTAGATGTCATGGATACAACTGAGAATTACAGCACAGTGCCTACATGTCAAGGATACAACCCAGAATTAAAAAAACAGTACCAAGATGTCAAGGGTATAACCCAGAATTACAACACATTGCAGAGATGTCAAGGATACAACCCAGAATTACAACACAGTCCCTAGATGTCAAGGATACATCCCAGAATTACAGCACACTGCCTAGACGTCAATAATACAACCCAGAATTACAACAGAGTGCCTAAATGTATAGGATACAACCCAGAATTACAACAGAGTGACTAGATGTCAAGGATACAACCCAGAATTACAACACAGTGCCTAGATGTCAGGGATACAAGAATTACAACACAGTGCCTTGATGTCAAGGATACAACCCAAAATGACAACACAGTGCCTAGATGTCAAGGATACAACCTAGAATTACAACACAGTGCCTTCATGTCAAAGATACAACTGAGAATTAAAACACAGTGCCTAGATGTGAAGGATAGAACCAAGAATGAAAACACACTGCCTAGATGTCAAAAATACAACCGGGAATTACAGCACCCTGCCTAGATGTCAAGGATACAACCCAGAATTACAACGCAGTGCCTAGATGTCAAGGATACAAACCAGAATTACAGCACCCTGCCTACATGTCAAGGATACATCCCTGAATTCCAATACAGAGTCTTGACATCAAAGATACAACCGGGAATTACAAAACAGTGCCTAGATGTCATGGATACAACTGAGAATTACAACTCCCAGCCTAGATGTCAAGGATATGACCCTGAATTACAACACCATGCCTAGATAACAAGGATACAACCCAGAAATACAACACAGCGCTGACATGTCAAGGATACTACTGAGAACTACACACAGTGCCTTCATGTCAAGGATACAACCCAGAATTACAGCAAAGTGCATAGATTTTTAGGATACAACCCAGAATTACAACACAGTGCCTAGATGTCAAGGATAAAACCAAGAACTACAGCACATTGCCTAGATGTCAAGGATACAACTGAGAATTAAAACCCAGAATTAAACACAGTGTCTAGATGTCAAGGATAAAACCGAGAATTACACCACCCAGCCTAGATGTCAAGGATAAATCCCAGAATTACAACACAGTGCCTTGATGTCAAGGATAAAACCGAGAATTACACCACCCAGCCTAGATGTCAAGGATAAATCCCAGAATTACAACACAGTGCCTTGATGTCAAGGATGCAACTAAGAATTAAGCCACAGTGCCTAGATGTGAAGGATACAACCAAGAATTATAGCACACTGCCTAGATGACAAGGATGTTTGTCCTTTCAGCTTTTCCCGGTTAGGGGTCGCCACAGCGGAACTCCAGTCGACTAATGATTGGCAGTACATTTTTATTGTGCTGAGTTGCCAGTCCGACGCCCAACCTTCAGTGAAGGCACGCCCATTTACGCATGTCTTTCGAACACCATTTGACTGCGGGGAGGACATGCAGACTCCACACAGAAGGCATTCCAGCCAAGAATCAAACAAGAGAACCTCTTGCTGTGAGGCAACAATGCTACCGCTGCACCACTGCAGCTGCCTAGATGTCAAGGATACAACCCAAAATTACAACACAGTGCCTAGATGTCAAGGATACAACAAAGAATTACAACACCCTGCCTAGATGTCAAGGATACAACCCAGAATTACAACACCGTGTCTACATGTCAAGAATACAACACAGAAATACAACACAGTGCCTAGATGTCAAGGATACAACTAAGCATTACAACACAGTGCCCTGATGTCAAGGATACAACCCAGAATTACAACACCATGTGTAGATGTCAAAGACAAAACCCAGAATTACAACAGAGTGCCTTGAAGTCAAGGATACAACCAAGATTTACAGCACAGTGCCCAGATGTCAAGGATGCAACCCAGAATTACAACACCGTGCCTAGATGTCAAGGATGCAATCCAGAATTACAGCACCCTGCCTAGATGTCAAGAATTCAACTGAGACTTACAGCACAGTGCCTAGAGGTCAAGGATACAACCGAGAATTGCAGCACAGTGCCTAGATGTCAAGGATACAACCCAGAATTACAACGCAGTGCCTTGATGTCAAGGGTAAAACCGAGAATTACATCACAGTGCCTAGATGTCAAGGATACAATCCAGAGTTACAACACATTGCCCACATGTCAAAGATACGACTGAGAAATAAAACACCATGCCTAGATGTCAAGAATACAATCCAGAATTACAACACAGTGCCTTGATGTCAAGGGTAAAACCGTGAATTACATCACAGTTCCTAGATGTCAAGGATACAATACAGAATTACATTACATTTCCCACATGTCAAAGATACGACTCAGAATTAAAACACAGTGCCTAGATGTCAAGGATACATCCCAGAATTACAACACAGTGCCTAGATGTCAAGGAATAAACCCAGAATTACAGCACAGTGCCTACATGTCAAGGATACATCCCAGAATTACAACATAGTGCTTAGATGTCAAGGATATAACTGAGAATTACAGCACAGTGCCTACATGTCAAGCATAAAACCCAGAATTACAATACAGTGCCAAAATGTCAAGGATGCAATCCAGAATTACAACACAGTGCCTAGATGTCAAGGATACAACCCAGAATTACATCACCCTGCCTAGATGTCAAGGATACAACCCAGAATTACAACACAGTGCCGAGATGTCAAGGATACAACCCAGAATTACAACACAGTGTCTAAATGTCAAGGATACAACCCAGAATTACAACACAGTGCCTAGATGTCAAGGATACAACCCAGAATTACAACACAGTGCCTAGAGATCAAGCATACAACCCAGAATTACAGCACCCTGCCTAGATGTCAAGGATCCAACCCAGAATTACAACAATGTGCCTAGATGTCAAGGATACAACCGAGAAGTACAACACTGTGCCTCCATGTCAAGGATCCAACTGAGAATTACAACACAGTGCCTAGATATCAAGGATACAACCCAGAATTACAGCACACTGCCTAAATGTCAAGGAAAAGTACAGTTTTGTACCTACCATAAATGTAGATGTTCGAAGATCCACATTGCTGCAGTCCTTACACTTGGGGTAGTCCGCTGTCCTCGGTCGGCCCGAATATCAAAGTATAAGGCTGACGTCGGTCAAGGCGCATTAGACTGACATCAGGACGTCAGGGTACAAATGCGCATGCCCGACGTCATATCCTCAGTCTTTTCTTGCCCCAGATGTCAGAAGACCCTAACAAGAAAGGTCAAAACCCAAAGACAACAAACAACCAACCAACCACCCTAGCACTAATAATATGTACAATATATACAATATACACAATATTTACAATCCAACCCACACAACCGCCTCTAACTACAGAGGGAAGGAGGGAGGTAAATTGGACTGCAGCAATGTGGATCTTCGAACATCTACATTTATGGTAGGTACAAAACTGTACTATGTTCTTCATCTCACATTGCTGCAGTCCTTACACTTGGGTAGAATCCCAAAGCAGAGGTAAGGGAGGATGGCACAACTATAAAGAAGCAGGAGCTGCTAAAATGCCCTGTAAAATAGCAGTGGCAAAACCAGCCCTAGATTTAGAGTAAAGTGGAAGGTGATAATGCTTAGAGAAAGTATGCACTGAACTCCAAGTAGCTGCCTCCAAGATATCTTTAGTTGCCACCCCTTAAAAGCTGTTGAAGTGGCAGTAGCCCTAGTGGAATGAGGCCTAATCCCAGCTGGAACCTCCTTGCCATGATGGGAATAACAGAAAGCAATGCAAAACCCAATCCACTTAGAAATAGTTTGTTTTGACACAGGCTTGCCCTGAGAACTCAAAGCAAAAGAAACAAATAACTGCTGAGACTGCCTGAACCCTTTAGTTCTGCTCAAATAATATCGCAACTGCCTGTGTATATCCAAAGTGTGCAAAATCTTTTCCCCTTTATTTTGGGGGTTTGCATAAAAGGTAGGCAAATGAATAGTTTGGTTTAAAGCCACACTAGAAACCACTTTAGGCATAAAGGAAGGATTAGTGCAAAGATACCTATCCTTATGGAAAATTAAGAAGGCTCAACTGCCATAAGGGCCTGTAATTCAGAAACCCTTCTCGCAGAGGTAATGGCTAACAAAAAGCAGTCTTCCATGATAAATATTTCAACTCAGCAGTAGCTGCAGGCTCAAAAGGTTGTAGAGTGAGTTTCTCCAACACAAAATTGAGATCCCAAGCAGGAGTAGGAGCTCTCCGTGGGGTCTTATATTCTTTGCCCTCTAAGGAATTGCTTAAACAAAGGATGAGAAAACAATGGTGGGTCACAATCATAGTGAGCAGAAATTGCTGCAGCATGAATCTTAATAGAAAAGAAGGACAAACCTTTGTCCAGTAACTCAGTAAGATATTGAAGAGCCACACTTAAATTAGGCTTAGAAACATCAAATGCTTTTGCTGCACTCCAAAATAAAAATCTCTTCCATTTATCTGCGTACACTTTCCTTGTACTAGGCCTTCTGGCCTCCAAAATAACATTCAAAACTTGCTGTGGAAGCTGAAACCCTCCAGGGTTTAAAACAGAATATGCCAGGCTGTCAGGTGAAGAGAATGAAGTTTGACATTGAGTAAATGACTGTTCTCCTGATACAGCAGGTGTGGAATCGAAGGTAAAGGCCATGGAGGCTCCCGTACCAGACTTCTCAGTAGTGGGTACCAATGCTGTCGAGGCCAATCTGGAGCTATTAAAATCATCCTTGGCTTGTCCTGTCTGACCTTCAGAAGTACCTTTGGGAGGAGAGGCAGAGGTGGAAAGGCATACACATGAAGATTGCTCCAATTGAATGAAAGAGCATCCACTTTCCAAGCTGTGGGATGAAAACTTTTTGTGCAAAACTTTGGCAGCTGGTAGTTTAGTGGAGAAGCGAACAGATCTATGTCTGGAGTTCCCCATGACACTGTCAATTTCTGAAATACATGAGGATCCAATTTCCACTCGTGGGGATCCATAATTTGTCTGCTCAACACATCTGCTAAGGAGTTCTGTGCTCCGGCAGAAACCTTGCCTGAAGATTTAGCTTTAAACTGAGAGCAGTCTCCCACAAAATCATTGCTTGTCTGCACAGAGGATAAGAATGTGTTCCCCTTGCTTGTTGATGTACCACATGACAGTTGTGTTGTCTGTTAGAATCAACACCTGCCCTGGAAGAAGTAAATCCTTGAAAGCTATTAATGCAAATTGGACTGCTAACATCTCCTTCAGGTTGATATGTAGATGTAGAAGTCTGGCAGGCCACGTGTCTTGTATCCACTTTCCATTTAGATGAGCTCCCCAAGCTTTGTCTGAGGCATCTGTCGTTAGAATCTGACTCGCCTCTGGCCGGGTCACAGAGAGTCCCTTGTTTAGGTGACATTCCTGAGCCCACCACAAAATTCCTTTTGAATGCAAGGTATTATCTGAATGACAGTGTCCATATCTTGGCAGTGCTGTGTCCATACATTTTTGAGATACCATTGTAGCTTCCTCATATGCAGTTTGGCATTGGGAAGCACCAGAATACAAGATGCCATGAACCCCAAGGCTTGAAGGACTGTCCTTGCAGTCAGCCTGGACTGATGATACAATTGATGGAAGTAAAGAGAAAGATTCTTTTGTTTGTCCGGGGTCAAAAAGGCCATCCGGGATGCTGTATTCAGTCTCACACCCAGAAAGCACATGTCCTGAGAGGGTACTAGACTGGACTTTATTTCGTTCACAGAATACCCCAGGCATCTTAGCACTGCTATCACATAGTGTAGATGATGAAGAAGTTCGTCCTTTCCTTGAGCCAGAATCAGGCAATCGTCCAAATAAGGATAGATCTGTATTCCTCTTAGCCTGAAGAAAGCTATCACTGGAGCCAGAACCTTCGTGAACACTCTGGGCGCAGTAGATAAGCCAAAGGGCAATGCAGAGAACTGATAATGAGAAGTCCCAGCCCGAAACGTAGATACTTCCTGCAACTTAGCCTGATAGGAACATGAAGGTAAGCCTCCTTGAGATCCAGAGTCACCATCCAGTGATCTTTGCCCAGCATAGGTAAAAGCTGTTGTAACGTCAACATTTTGAACTTGGGAATGTCCAGATAAGTGTTGAGGATAGATAAATCCAAAATTGGCCTCCACGTGTTCCCCTTCTTTGGTACTAGGAACAGGCGAGAATAAAATCCTAGGCCCACTTCTGACAGAGGGACCGGTTGTATGGCTCCTATTTGGAGCAGCAGAGAAATCTGTTTGTGAGCCTCTATTCTTTGCTAGGGAGGAACGTCTGGCATGCCTTTGAAAGGAGGCAAGGTATGGAAATAAAACCTGTAACCTTGGTGTATGATATCCAATACCCATCTGTCTTGGGTAATTAAACTCCAATTTTCCTTGAAAAGTGCCAACCTTCCTCCCAAAGGTGCTGCCAGACGAGAAGGCTCTGG
>NC_056737.1:1827948273-1827988273 GCF_019279795.1 Protopterus annectens
CCTCTGAGCAGACGGTATGCGACTGAATAGAGCTGGAGTTTCTTCAATCTGGCAGCATATGACAGATTTTGGAGTCCCTTTATCCTTTTGGTGAGGAACTTTTGGGGTCTCTCCAATTGCTGCAGATATCGGGCGAGATACATCCCGAATGGGGCATTGTACTCGATCATTGGTCTGATAAGTGAAGAGTACAGGGGAACAATGACCTCACTAGATCTGGATGTGAATCCCTTCATGATCAGGTGTGCAATGTAGAAGGTCTTTCTAACCACTTTAGCAACGTGAGTGTCAAAAGAAAGGCCACTGTCAACCTGGGTCCCCAGGTCCCTGATAACCTCTTCTGTGCTTAGTGGATTGCCACCTATATGGTAGCTTGGGGTTACCTTGTTTTTCCCGAAGGCTATGACTATACATTTTTTGGCGTTTAACTTCAGGCGATGGCTCTGGCACCAGCTATCTGTTTCCATGAGTCCCTTCTGAAGGATATCCGTGTCCGCTGCACTTTCCACTATGGTGCCCAGTTTGCAGTCGTCTGCAAACTTTGTCAGCCAAAGTCCTCCCATGTTGGCCTGTACTTCTGAGAAGTAGATGCCGAACAATAGGGGGCCAAGGACTGAGCCCTGTGGGACACCACTTGTGACCGGCTTGGAGTCTGACATAGCGCCAGCAACTCTAACCCTGTGGGTTCTGTCCTTAAGCCAGTTTGCAACCCATCTTGTGACATATGGGTTTACATTTAAGCTGGTAAGTTTTTCTACAATACCCGAGTGGGGTATTGTATCGAAAGCCTTTGCAAGGTCAAGGTAGGCTGTATGGACTGCCTTTCCCTCATCAATGGTCTTGGTGACTGTTTCGAAGAAGTCGACCAAGTTCAAAAGGCATGATCTTCCCTTGACGAAGCCAAACTGGGTTGGGTCCAATGTCTGCAAGTCCCCTATATCTTTGTTTATGAGCTCCATTATGATCCTCTCCATAGCTTTGCAGACTAGACTTGTTAAGCTTATGGGGCGGTAATTACCAGGGTCCGTAGAGGCACCGCCTTTGTGGAGTGGGACCACAGTTGCCGTACACCACTCCTTGGGCACTTATCCTGTGGTAAGGCTGAGATTAAACAGCTGCCTTATGTGCGGGTTTAATTCCTCATTTAGCTCGTGTAGCACACAGCCGGGGACACCATCCGGTCCCATTGATGCTGTGTTTTTAGCTTTAGAGAGAGCAGCTTTCACCTGCGCATTTGAGATGTCTGGGAGGCTACACTCTGGGATAGTTATCTCTCCTTTAGAGGGGAGAGGGGTGAAGTTTGCACTGAACCTGTCTGCCAGTATGTTGGCAATGTCTGTGGGTTCAGTGATTTTTGTATCATTTTGGACTAATTCTGAGCATATCTGGGAGTTTCCACCCAGGTTCCTAACATAGCTGAAAAAGGCCTTATGATTGTCCTTTGAATCCATGGCAATTTTTCTCTCAAAATTGGCCTTAGTTGATTTCATGAGTGCTCATATTTTTTTACTAATAATGAGCAGGGGTGACTTCCCTTTTATGGATTTTGTTCTATCATGTAATAGCTTTCTCCTCTTATTGTAAAGTTTGTTAATGGCTGGGGTCCACCAGACTGGACGTTTGCCCTTTGTGGAAAGAGTCTTGGTTTTATTTGGGATTGCCTGATCCATGCAGTCCTGGAGGTGTTCATAGAAGGCATTTGTAAGGGCTTCCGCAGCTTGGGTTGCGGTTTCCACTGGCTCAGGGGCCTTGAAGGATACCACACCAGTCTTGAGTAGTGTGAAGTTTGCTTTAGAGAAGTTCTTCACTGTGGTCTTTTTGTGTGGGTGGGGCGGGATGTGGATTTCCAGTGAGATTAGTTTATGATCAGATCTCACCAATGAGGGATATACTTCCGGTGTGGAGCATTTTGTCCCCATGTTTGTGATAATGAGATCTCGTATATTTTCTCCTCTCGTGGGAACAGTGACTAGCTGTTCCATGGCATTTGAATTTATGAACTCCAGGAACCGTTAGGCTAGAAAGTTAGGGCTTGAGTAATGTTCCCAGTCTATATTCGGGTAGTTGAAGTCACCCAATATGATGGTGTTTGGAGATACATTTATACCCTCCAGTGTCTTCAGGAAGGCTGTGTGGGGTTCCTGAGTTTGAGAGGGTGGCCTGTAGCATGCTACAATTTGTAGAGCAGTTTTGCCTATGGTTAGTTGCACCTGGATGGTTTCCGAAGCTTCGTGCGTTGCCACCAACCTGGAGGTGTGGGTATCCTTTATGAATATGGATACACCCCCTCCTTTGAACGCATGATATGAGGTAAAACCTAATAGTGCCGGGGTGCTCTCAGGAGCCTTGAACCAGGTTTCAGTTACAGCACAGACATCAATGTTCTCCATACTGAGAAGGGCATCGAGTGCGTGCATTTTGAGATTTAGACTTCTGGCATTGAGCAGCATTACCCTCAGTTTCTTCCCATTTTTGTTTTCTAGGGTGGTAGGTTTAGAATTTGAGCCTTGCCTAAAAAAGGCACTATGGGGGTGGCAAGAGCCTTAGCCAATATCTGGAATCCCAGGGGTGACAGGTGCAAGCCGTCCCTTGCAAAGCAGCGTGGCTTGTCAAGCATGTCATCCCAAGCAGACAGACACTGGATCCCCTTTGAATGACACCAGACATTAAGTCAATTGTTAAAGCTGATCATCTTGTCTCTATATTGTGGCATCATTCTTGGTGAAGGAAGGATACTGCTCAGGTTTAGGGTCATACCTGCCTGGGCTACATAATCAGAGAGCTCCTCTATGTCTCTTTTCATGTAGTCCAGGGAGGTACGTCTCAGGTCGTTCACACCAGCATGGACAATGACTGTGTCATATTTGTACTTGCCGTGGAGTGACCTGAGTGCTTGTGTTATATGGCGGATTCTAGCGCCCGATAGGCAGCTTACTGTGACCCTCTCCTTGTTCAGCCTGGTGAGTGGGACGTCAGTGTGTCTGACTATGGAGTCACCTATGACAAGTATGTTTGGTGTTGTATTTGGCCTTAAGGGATGTGACTGCTTTGCACACTGCTTTTGTGGTTTATGTGTTGCTTGTGGGGTGTCTTGGTAGCAGTTGTTTGGGTGTCTGCTTTGGAGGCCTCTGCTGTTTACGTAAATTTTTACTCAGAGCCTCCGAGTATGTCTTTGTGTGTTTATGTGTTTGATTCAGTGGTGTGGTAGCATTATGTGAGGCTGGTTTTGTGGTGTGTGTAGTTGCCTTCTCCTTTTGTCTGGTCTTGCCAGTCCTGAGTTGAGAGAGCTCAGCCTCCAGTTTGGATAAATAGCTGCATCTCTCGCAAGTATTTGTGTTATGTGGGAGGAGGAGAGGGTTGTCTGTGTACATGAGGCAGTTATAACACTGCCTCAAGATTCCCAGATTTACCAGCTGGACCGGAGAGGAGATTGACAACTGACCTTTGGACATGCTAGAATAATATTGGGAATTCCTTAATAATTGAAAACAAGGGCCAGTGGGGAGTGAGGGTGTAGTGCTTTTAATTTTTAGTGCTGACTTATATAATTGCTTTAGTGAGCATGTGCCAGGTAACTTGAGTGCAATGTGTTACAAGTAACTAAATGCAAAAACGACAAACAGTAACTTTCTTTCA
Organism: Protopterus annectens; assembly: GCF_019279795.1. Lineage (NCBI taxonomy): Eukaryota > Metazoa > Chordata > Ceratodontiformes > Protopteridae > Protopterus > Protopterus annectens. The sequence continues at coordinate 1,827,951,910 of NC_056737.1, forward strand.
AGTGAAACAAGGAAATAAGTACAGTAAGCAATGCAGATATCACCAGTGATCCACAGAAGCGCTGAGAAGCCGCATATTAGGTGGAATTAGCTTCCAGGGAAATAACAAGCAAACAAACAACAAGCATATAAACAAAGCTAGATTCAGCAGGCCTGGATCTAGTCTATGCTAGAGCAAACAAGGTGTACCAATTTCAGTAAGATACAGTTCAAATATTCAGGCACTATAAACCTTTAACCAGAAATTCCCAGCTCAGAAGGGCAGAGTCCAGCCTCTTCTCCCACAAGAGTGCAGACCACGAACCTTCTTAATGTAAAATAACTGGCCTGAAGCCCAAGTGCCTAAACCAGAACTAATACACTTGGACACTGGGCTCTCAATCTGCAGTTCCCAACTTAGAAGGATGAAAGCTACATGTCCTGCCACCACAGTGCTTGCCACAAACCTTCCTAATGTAAAACAACTGGTCTGAAGCCCAAGTGCTTAATCCAAAAGACTTAGAATGATAGCTACACTTTAATCAAGTTACAACCAAGCAGTAATAAATACAATTGAATACTTTAGAGAATGTCTGGATTAGTGCTCAAGTTACATAAACAAAGCTAGATCCAGCAGGCCCGAATCCAGTCTATGCCACAGCAAACAAGGCGCACCAACTTCAGTAAGAAGCAGTTCAGATATGCATGCACTATAAGCCTTTAACCAGAAATTCCCAGCTCAGAAGGGCAGAGTCCAGCCTCTCCTCCCACAAGAGTGCAGACCACGAACCCTCTTAATGTAAAATAACTGGCCTGAAAGCCCAAGTGCTTAAACCAGAATTAATACACTTTTAGAATAACAGACACTGAGCCCTCAATCAGCAGTTCCCAACCTAGAAGGATGTAAGCTACCTGTTCTGCCACAACAGTGCAGACCACAAACCCTCTCAGTGCAAAACAACTGGTCCAAAGCCCAAGTGTTTAAACCAAAAGGCTTAGAATGAGTTACACCAAGCAGTAATAAATACAATTGAGTATTTTTAAGATGATGCAAAAGTAAAATGAAGTAGGTAGAAACACAAGTACAGTAAAAGCAGATGAAAATTTTTTTTTTTTTTTTTTTAATCTGAACAAGTGCTGAGATCAAAGAAACAGATTTGAGTGCTGAAACTAGAAAACTGGCTAGTTATAAGAAAGAAAAAACAAGCTAGAAGGTTTCCCTCAAACACAGAAGGGCTTGGGGGCTCAGAAGCCTGTGTGTGTGTGTGTGTGTGTGTGTGTGTGTGTGTGTGTGTGTGTGTGTGTGTGTGTGTGTGTGTGTGTGTGTGTGTGTGTTTTTGTGTGTAAACATACATACGGAAGTCTATAATAAAAGGTCAGGCACTAAAAACACTGACCATTACAATAGAGAAAAAAAGAAGACAAATGTAAACTTGTGAGAAACACATGTAATAATTTAACATCAATTACCTTCACAGAAAAGCTAACTGACAAATAACACTTAAAGAAAAAAAAAAGGCAAATACTGCCTTCATTAACTACCAGCAATTCCACCGTAACATAAAAGCAGGTAAAAGCCCATAATGCCAGGGATAAATATATTCCTAAAAAAACTGCCCAGGCACTCCTAACACCATAAAAAGAAACCAGACCCCTTACTTAGTCTTATGTAAAACGTTAGTCTGCCAACAGCAAACTGAGTAAAACTCCTCATATAATCCCAGACTTTAACTTCCAACATTCAGCCTTAAGATGATCTCACTGCCCTGCAGTTGGTCTTACTCACAACCCTCACAAATTGTTTCACCAAACAACACACACACACACACACACACACTTTGAGACTGAAACCATTAAAATATATCAGAAGTTAAAGTAGATCTTCATATAGGATCTACTAAGATTTCCCTGAAGTTATTACAATAACCGTAAGATGGTCACAGAGAACCAAAACTTCGACACCCGTGCCGGCAGTGCACAGTAGTTCGGACCAAAATTTGGACACCCTTGCAGGCAGTGCATAGCAGTTCAAGTGGCATGTAACTTGAATTTAGTAAACTCCGATAGCAGAACTGGTTCTAATTAACCCAATGTGAAATTCAAACATTTAAAAGTGCTTTATTCTAGGATAAGCGTAACTATTTCCTTAAATATGATATCTTGTTCTTACCTGAGATATGGTACAATATCTTGTCTAAGTAAAAATCAGAAAGGCAGAAAGTGAATCTAAGGAGATTAGACCATATAAATTAATTTTGTTTCATTCATATGATGGTAGAAGGAAAAAAATTGCTTCTCTACTTTACCCTTTTAATGTGTTCAACATTGTGTCTCTTCACCCTCCCCTTGCTTCCTTGCTATATCACCCTTTCTGGAAGTGTGTTCCATTTATCGACTATCCTTTCACACAGTAGTAGTTTTTATGCTCTCTAGAGTAGTTTACTACCTTAATCTACTGCCTATGGTCTTCCCCCTCCGTCCTTTCTCCACAGGTATAGTCCTACAACCCTCACCCACTCACAGTATTATCTTGTGAGTGAAATTCACATAATCTCTAGCCCACTTGGACTGCGTGGTCTCCAGGGAAAATAGGTCCAGGTTTTTAGTTCTCTGTAAACAGCTACTCCTGCACACCTCACATTCTCTTAATTATCTTTTTCTGGACTTCCTCTTGTAATCTAACTTGGCCAGTTACGCATGACTAAGAAAGCTGTGTAGTACTCAGAGTATGGTAATATCAAGGTCCTGTACAGTGAGGCTATTACTTACAGACTTGTTGAATCTATCCCCTAAGGATAGTGTCCAGTTTGCTATTATTACTGCAACTATTTCACTTCTGTTGTGCTGCCTTAGCATTACAATGACTCCCAGACCCTTTTTTGTCTATCACATCCAGACTTATCCCTTCTCCCCTAAATAGTAGTCTGCTCCTGTAGTGTTGTAGCCCCGGTACAGTAATTCACAGTTATTTGCAGTGAACCTCAATAGCTACCTCTCTGATCTCCTAGCCAGGCTTTTTAAGACCTCCCTACAGTTTCCTACATTTTCAGCTATGCTTCATTCTCTACAATGTTTATCCTGCTCTCTGTCCCTCAAGTAAGGTAGAGACAAAGACAATGAAAAACCCATGGTCCTGAACAGATCCTGTGAGATTTTGTTGGTTGTGTTCCTTGCCCTAGACAATGTTCCCCACTACCAATACCATCATCTATGTCCTGTTCTTCATCAATGCCACTCTCTGGTACATTAATTTCTCATTTTGGAGACTGTGGATTAGAAAATGCTCTGGGAACTCAAAATACTTCCATAGCTTCTATGTGAGTAAGAATACGAAAACTGGATTCAAAATGTCAGTAAACCACTGCCACAGGTATGAAATTAAGAAAGCAAGCCAATCAAAAGTGCCCTGCTGGATACAAAAAGCTGTCTGACAGCCTTTCCAGGAGCAGACATACCACTGGGGAATAATGCTATTACAGGCAATAGTGTAGAAATACAGTGCAAGAAAAGCACAACTTTTGCTTGAGAAGAAGAGCTACATGGTACTGTTAACATATGACAGTAATAGATAGAAAAGCTGCAGAATTCAATTTTTAGAAAACAGTGGCTGAAAATATGGAAAAGATTTATATATACTTACAGTTGGCAGCTCATCTGTTCAACACACTATAGAAAAGTCTTGTCCAAACTGCAGCCCATGGACCACAATCCAGTCCGTGAGAGGCTTTGATGTGACCCAGCAAGCTCCACTTTCATTCAGCTAGGGAACAAAAAAGTACAGTTGTGTACACTTACCATAAATGTAGATGTTCGAGTGTCTTCACTGTTGCAGTCATCACTGTAGGGTTCTTCCTGCCGGCAGGCAGCCCTCGGTCGGCCAGAATCCCAAAGTCTGGGTCCGGCGTCGGCTGTTCAGTCATGCTCCCTGACGTCAGAGCGCCAGGAGTACAAAGCTGCCAGCCGACACCATGTTCTCCAGTTTTTCTTGCTCCAGATGTCAGGTGCCTAAAAGTGAAGGCTAATAGTAAAGCAAAAATGTAACATACAGCAAACCCCATACCCTGTAGCAAATACACCTCAGAAGAAGGGTGAAGTAGGAAACCACACTAATAAAAGTATAAGAGGGGACAGGAGGGTGGGTAACCCAGACTGCAACAGTGAAGACACTCAAACATCCACAATTATGGTAAGTGTACACAACTGTACTATGTTCATCTGTTTCACTGTTGCAGTCATCACTGTAGGGTTGAATCCCAAAGCTGAGATAAAGGGTGGTGGTTATAGAGTAGAAGGGGCAGCTAGAAGGCCCTGCAAGACTGCAGAAGCAAAGCCTGCCCTAGACTTAGAATAAAGATGGAGATTATAGTGCTTAGAGAAAGTATGCACTGAACTCCAAGTTGCAGCTTCCAAAATATCTTTGGTAGGTACTCCCCTGAGAAAGGCAGCTGAAGTAGCAGCAGCTCTGGTAGAGTGAGTCCTAATTTTTCCTGGGATTTGCTTTCCACGATGAGAGTAACAAAATCTGATTCCATGAGCAATCCATTTAGAAATGGTCTGTTTTGAAATAGCTTTGCCTTGGGAATTTGCTGCATAAGAAACAAACAGTTGTTCTGTTTTCCTGATATCCTTGATTCTGTCCAGGTAAAAACGAAGCTGCCTGTGCACGTCCAAGGAATGCAAGATCCTCTCCCCTTATTTTGTTGATTAGTGAAAAAAGTTGGCAGGTGAATAGTTTGGTTTAAAGCCACTTTAGAAACCACTTTAGGCATAAAAGTAGGATTAGTCCTTAATGATGAAAAATAATATAAGGTTTCACAGCCATGAGTGCTTGTAACTCCGAGACTCTCCTGACTGAAGTCAAAGCCAGTAGGATAGCAGTCTTCCATGATAAATGCTTAATATCAGATGTGGCAGTAGGCTCAAAAGGAGGCAGAGTAAGTTTTTCCAGAACATAGCTGAGGTCCCAGGCAGGTATGGGTGGTGTCCTAGGGGGCCTTAAATTCTTTGCTCCTCTGAGATATTGTTTCAGAAGTGGATGTGAAAAGATTGGAGGATCTGTTTTGTAATGAGCAGAGATAGCTGATGCATGTATTTTTATGGAGGAAAAGGATAAACCCTTGTGTAACATGTCTGTCAGGTAATGTAAAATCAATGAAATGTTAGGAATGAGAGGAACCGAATCCTGAGCATGCATCCAGGTGCAAAATCTCTTCCATTTACCTTCATAAGATTTTCTAGTGCTAGGCCGTCTGGCTTCTAAGATGACATCCATGACCTGTTTGGGAAGGGTAGAATTAATCATAGACCCTGAATACACCAGGCTGCCAGGCTGAGAGTTTTGATATGAGAGTGCAGAACCTGGCCCTGGTGTTGGGACAAAAGATTTGGAATCTGAGGTAGAATCCAAGGAGGCTCCTGGGATAGATTCATCAGTGCTGAATACCAAAACTGACGAGGCCAATTTGGGGCCTGTAAAATCATCTTGGGTTTGTCCTGCTTTATCTTTAATAACACCCGTGGAAGAACAGGTAGAGGAGGAAAGGCATACCCCGAGAGGTTCCTCCAACTGAATGAGAGAGCATCCACTAGTTTGTGATATGTCTTTGTGCAAAAAATCTGTAACTGGTAGTTGAGGGGGGGTGCAAATAGATCTATGTCTGGGCAGCCTCAGGCTTCTGTAATCATCTTGAATATTTGGGTGTCTAGCATCCACTCGTGTGGGTCTGAGAGGTTCCTGCTCAGGCTGTCTGCCAGAATATTTTGTTTCCCTGGCAGGAACTGAGCTTGTAGATCCACTTTGCAAGCTAGAGCTGTGTTCCATAGAGTCATGGCTAGTCTGCAAATGGGGTAGGAGTGTGAACCCCCTTGCTTGTTTATGTACCACATAACTGTGGTGTTGTCTGTCCGTATCAGTAGTTGCCCTGGCTGTAGAAGATCCCTGAAAGCCAAGAGGGCATTCTGTACAGCTAACATCTCTTTTAAATTGATATGTAGGTGCTTCTGATCCTCTGCCCAAAAACCTTGCTGGCCTTTCCCCTGCAAGTGGGCTCCCCATGCGTAATCTGAGGCGTCCGTGGTTAACACTTGGTTGGCTGGAGGCAGACTGAAGGCTTTCCCTTTGTTTTGAAGACATGCCATGGTCCACCAATGGAATTCCTTTTGCAGGCAAGGCAAGACAGCAATCTGTGTGTCTAGACTGTGACAATGCTGGGACCATACGCTTTTTAGGTACCATTGTATTTTTCTCATATGCAGTCTTGCATATGGTATGAGAAGGATGCAGGAGGCCATGTAACCCAAAGCCTGCAGGAACTTCCTTGCAGTTAGCTGAGACATTAACGCCAGGGTTTTGAAAGTTGAAGCCAGCTGAAGTTGTTTTTTTGGATGTCAGGAATGCCATCTGGGTTGTTGTGTTTAGAAGAGCACCCAGAAAAGGTATCTTTTGTGTGGGTGTCAAATTTGACTTTTTTATGTTCACAGTGAATCCTAGGTACTTGAGTGGATTTTGAACAAATTCCAGGTGCTGGAGTAAGACATCCTTGCTGTCTGCTTGAATAAGGCAGTCATCCGGATAAGGGTAAATGTTAATTCCCTTGAGTCTGCAGTAAGCTACTACTGGTGCCAGGCACTTGGTGAAGACCCTGGGCGCAGTAGACAAGCCAAAGGGCAGCGCAGAGAATTGGTAATGTTTCGAGCCGGCCTTGAACCTGAGATATTTTCTGCACTCCTGTCTGACAGGGGATGTGTAGGTAAGCCTCCTTTAAATCCAGTGTCACCATCCATGCATTTTTGCTCAACATTGGCAGGAGCTGCTGCAGAGTAAGCATCTTGAACTTTGGTATTTCCAGGAAAGTATTTAAGAGTGACAGATCCAGGATGGGTCTCCAGGAATTTTGTTTTCTGGGAACTAGAAAGAGCCTTGAGTAAAAGCCTTGCCCCGTCTCTGATTGTGGAACCAGTTCTATGGCCCTAATAGCCATGAGGGATCCCACCTGGTTTAATGCCTCTGCCCATTGGTGTTTTGGTAGGTCTGGCTATCTGTTTGGTCTTGGCAAGGTATGAAAGTGGAATTTGTAACCCCTTGAAACTACATCCAGAACCCACTTGTCTTGGGTTATGTAAGTCCAATTTTGGTGAAAAAGAGAGAGTTTTCCTCCTAGAAAGGCTTCCAGGAGAGAGGTTCCTGGAGCCATGCAGGGGGAGTCATTGAGTCTGTTTCCTATAAGATTGAAGTCTGTCCTCTCCACTCCACTGTCTAGGTCTGTAAGAGGTCTGTGCTTGGGCCCTCCCTCTGGTGCACCTATATCTACCCCTCTGAGGCCTGTCCGAGCTGGGAAAGGACCAATTTTTAGTTGGCCAATTTCTGCTAAATCCTGGGGGCTGAACTTGTAAGAAATCCTTAACCGTTTGCATGGATTTTGCCTTATCCTCCATTTTCTTTATCACCTCTTCAGCCTTAGACCCAAACAAAACATTATGCTGAACAGGAGCATCCAGTAACTTTGCTTTCACTTGATCAGGCAAGTTTTGTTCCTTTAACCAAGCATGCCTTCTAATGACTGTGCCAGTGGAAGCCGCCCTGCATGAAGCCTCCAAGGCATCAAAACCACAGTGTAAGCCATGCTTCCCCACCTGCTCAGTAGCATGCATCAAATCGTGTAATTCCTTATTATCTGCACATGCAGAAATGGTACCTAGCTTTTGTTTCATAACAGACAGAAGAAATTGCTGCTATTTTAGCATATGAAATTGACCATTTAAAGCCCTAATGGATAAAGTAGCAGAAGTGTACACTTTTTTGCCCCATCTCTCCAAAGCTCTAGAATCCTTATCTGATGGAATAGGGTTCTTAGCAGAGGCGGCCTTAACACCCTTAGGACCCTGAGAAATGGTTTCTGGATCAGCAGTAGGATTTTTATAAAGAAACTGGTGGGAGTCAGGGACCCTGTAATATCTGTCAGGCTTTGCAGGGGCTGGAGGAAAGGAGTCAGGAGTTAAATTAGCCTCAGAAAAGACATCATCCACAATATCCAAAATGGGAGGAATAGCCAGGGGTCTGTGTTGGGGAAGAAGAAGGAAATCCCTAAGCCTTCTCTTAGATTCAGAGTACTCTTGTCCTTCCCAGTGAAAATGTTCCCTCATGTCATGTAAAGTTTCCCCAAAAGAGAAATCCTCAGGGGGAGAAGCTGAAGGAATGGATTCCTCAGCATCAGAATCCTCATAAAGAGGGAAAGTGTATTCCTGTTCAGAGGAAGACACTGAAGAAATAAATGCCTGATCAGAGGATTCATAATCCAATTCTTGTCTTGGCCTTTTGTCTGGAGGGGGATGTGAACCCCTAATCATAGTTAGTAAGTCCTCTGCCATTTTGAGCATTTGTTTTTGAAATTTGGGTCCCGGATCAGAGGAGGCCTGGGCTTGAGTCTTTGATTTAGAAGGAGTCTTCGCCTTTGTCTTTGCCTTTGTCTTTATCTGAAGCTGTGTAGGCCTGAAACCTCCCTCGGAAGCCGGTACCTGCACAGCGGCTTCGGACCCATCCGAGGGAGCATTGTCCGAAGGTCCTGCACCTGGAGTAGTCGAAGGCCTAGTTGGCTCCTCGTGGGAGTCCGTTTCAGCAAGCGGTTCTGTAACGGCCGACGACAGGGGCTGCGAAAGCGCCTCACTGACGACGGCCGAACCTGCAGCTGGCTCTGCTTGTAAACCGTCTGATTTGGACCTCGGAGGCCTGTCCTTATTCTTGCGACATTTGTGAACTCCGGTAGTCGGAAGCATGTCCGAAGACATATTGTAATTAAATCACCTGCCAAAGTAGTGAAAAGCAAAATCGTATCTCCGCTTTATAGTACGTTGATTAAATCTAGCACAAAACCGACAACTAGCTACGTCGTGGTCAGGGCCTAAACAAGGAATACAGTAAGAGTGGAAATCCTTATGAGGTATTTGCTTCCCACAAGAAATACAATTATTAACTTTTTCTGACATCGGACTGGAGCAAGAAAAAAGTTTCCCCAATGGGGTACTTAGCTTTGAGAAGAAGAAGAAAGTCTTCGGAATGAAGCACGAAAAATATCAGGAGTCAGCCGACCAGCACTTGCGAACTGCTTCCACCGCATGGCAAGAAAGACTGGAGAACATGGCGTCGGCTGGCAGCTTTGTACTCCTGGCGCTTTGACGTCAGGGAGCATGACTGAACAGCCGACACCGGACCCAGACTTTGGGATTCTGGCCGACCGAGGGCTGCCTGCCAGCAGGAAGAACCTTACAGTGATGACTGCAACAGTGAAACACGATGAACATCATGGAAGTTATTCGACCATCTTGATGAGCTACTAGTAGTGGCAGTAAGCAGAAACCTCAGTGGTAGGTTGAGATTCTGGTTTGGGAGCTTATATCATATGGGGAACACAGTTGTTGGCATGCAATGGACACCTTATACTGGTAAATTGTTTTCCTTTTTGCTTTTTTTTTTTTTTTTTTTTTTAATTCCTGGCAAGCAACCATATACTACTTATGGGCAGCGGTAACACTATGCATTGTCCACAGTACCACTGTATTTAAGATTTTTTGTTATGGTGATTGTGGCAGTAGTGGACAACAGAAAACTGAAATACATTACTATGGTCATTATGTCTGCTCCTGTGTTTGGGTAAAGTGTGACAGCTCTATCTCCACATAGCTGCCGCACCTTGCCAATCCCGTATTCTAGTTCAAGCATGAGTGGCAGGCTGAGCAATCCACAAGAGGCTTGACTCCCATGTTCCAAGACAGTGGTCTTTGAGCAGCTGGCACATAAGACACTTGTAGCAAACCCCAGAGGCACAGCATAACTATGGAATGTAACTGAATATCCAGGTTTGCTGTCCAAATATCGCACTAAAATAGTGCAGATAGTCTCAACCAACCAGCCCACCTGGGCATTAGAAACTGCTGGGATGATAAGCTGCATTACACTCAGTTCTCCTTCCACCTTAGTTTAGAACGTCTGCTCAGTGTGGTACAGGGCAGTGTAAATGCAAAATATGTTTTGTTGTGTTGTGGTTACATAACAAGTATAAAAAAATCATAAATATTTCACCAGGCAAGGCAGCATTTCTGCACCTAAATACCTAAATATAGGGTGAAGCCTGAGAAAGAAAGTATGCTGTTTGTGCTGCCATGTAACTTAGGACTGAAATCTTAGGAGTAATCACAGCAGATTTTAGGCTTCAAGGATTTCTCTTCTTTTTAGTTCAAGGAATCATATAAAATACAAGGCAACTGGGCCTACTGGCTATTTGCTCCTTGCCAGTACTCAATCTTAGACCTTACCTTCTTTTTTGAGGAGCAACAGGCCAGCCATACAAGGGTTGAATTTGTGGATACTCATGCAGTTGTTAAACTCCTTTTTGAAAGAACAAAGCATATCACATTGCTTAATTTGAAGTGGATGTTTGTTACAGAGAAGAGGCAAGTGTTGCATAATGAATCTGGATCTCCACAGTGTTTTGTTTATTTGATGAAGCAAGTTTAGATTAATGGGTCTAGTGTTCCTGGAACTGTTTGGCTTATGGAGATATACAAGTTCTTGGACTACTGGATCCCTAATGGCCTGAAAAGCAAAGCACAAATCACCTCTAAGGAGTCTATAGGACAATGAAAAAAATGGATGTTTCTTCCAGACTATCATGTTAACACTTGCCTTTTAAGCATGATCTTTTTTCATTAGGAACCTCTGATGTCTTTACAGTTAGCTTGATCCATCCAATAAGATTCATCCTAAAACAGACATTGCATTTGGCAATAGGGCTCATCACTGTGGAATACAGATGAGTAAGAACTTCCTTGGATCTTGATGAAATACCTTTTGCAATCATCCTTGACAGGTGCAAAGAATTCCTAACCAAACAAGATGGACAAAGGTGTTCCAAGGTCTCTCACTATACCTTTATTTTGCAGAGGGTTGTTGTCTGTACCATAAGATGGATGAAGTGATTCTTTACTAAATGTGATGATATTGCACTTTGGGAGATTTATTTTTAACCTGTTTTTTTTAGGACTTATTGCTCATGTATTAGTTCCAATTGAAGCTTCTGCATATCTGACAAGGACTTGAGGAAGACACCAAGTGTAGTTAGCCGTAAACTTAGTTAGCCGAAGATCCCCATTTGTAATCTGGAGAGCTGCAAAGTAAGTGCTTAACAGTAGTGTTCCCAGCACACAGCCCTCAGGAACATCACTGGTCACCTTCGTGTTTACTGAAGATGCATACTGCACTCTCACTACATGAGTTATATCACTTAACCAGCTGCTATCTACCAAACTATGCAGGGGTTAATTTGCAGCCCATTTAGTTTTTTCATTATGTTAGCATGTGGCTTGGTGTCAAAAGCTTTAGCCAGACCATGGTATGCTATATGGACAGAATGTTCACTGTCAATGGCCTGTATTACTTTCAAAAAGAACTTGGACCACATTCATTAGACAGGAAGTACCCATAACAAAGCCCATATGCTGGGGATTATACCTTACAAAATTTTTGATATCATTATTAATTAGGTGAGTCATAATACTTTCCATCACTTCAAAGATGAGACTAGTTAGGCTAGTGGATTTCTAGTTTACAGGGTTAATGGTGGGTCCACCTCTGTGACGTCTCATGTGACAATCTTTGGGAACAAAACCTGTATTTAGGTTCAAGTTGAATACCTGTAGGAGTAGGTCCAGTAGGACATGTCTTCTACTGTTTATCAGACAACTGGGTACATTATCAGGCCCCATAGATGATGTATTTGTGTACTGGTGAGTACCTTTAGCAAGTTTTCTTTGGTTATAATAGGGGAGTTGAGATTATGTGGGATATGTGGGCTTTGTATGTTTGTTTCAGGAGTGAAATTTGCTCTGAAATTTTCAGCACATTGACTATATGTCCTGGACCTGAGAAGGGAGTGCCATTTTGGACATGTTTTGAGAAATGCTTGGCGTTATTCCCTAGTTTCCTGATGTAGCTACAACAGGACTAGTAACTGCCTTTAACTTCTAATTCTAGTCTAAATTCATGGGATGCTTTCATTTCCCTGATGGTGTTTCTTAGTTCCTTCATTGGCTTTTTAATGCTAACCATGATTTGAAGGCTGTTTTGCTATAATTTTAAGAAGCTTTTGTCTTTTACTGTATTTCATATCAATATATGTGGGCCACCAGAATGGTTTATCTTTAAACTTCCCATTTTGTTTGGATTTGGTAGGGACTGACAGGTCAATGCATCTATCCGAATGCATCTGTAGTCTGTTTGCAGGACTACTTGCAATGTCAGTATCTTGGATAATGCAGTTTAACTTGCTTAATTTGCTGTTAAAAGCAGCCTGCATTTAAAGTGGATTGTTGAGAGACAGCCTTACAAGACTCTCTGCAAATATATAGAGCTGAGTATATTTTTTTGCATTATTCTGTATTATAGAGCTAAATTGTTACTTAGATATCTGTTGTCTTACTGTTCTGCAAATATACAGATATCAGTATATATTTTTTTGGTTATAATTTGCACCGTGACTCCTCATATCTATCTCTGTTGAAACTGTCTTCCCACCCCCTCCCTCATTTTAGTTTCTATAGCTTGTGTGTTAACTCAAGGTTCCCTTAATTTGCTGTTAATAGTAGCCTGCATTTAAAGTGGATTGTTGAGAGACAGCCTTACAAGACTCTCTGCAAATATATAGAGCTGAGTATATTTTTTTGTATTATTCAGTATTATAGAGCTAAATTGTTACTTAGATATCTGTTGTCTTACTGTTCTGCAAATATACAGGTATCAGTATATATTTTTTTGGTTATAATTTGCACTGTGATTCCTCATATCTATCTCTGTTGAAACTGTCTTCCCCACCCCTCCCTCATCTTAGTTTCTATAGCTTGTGTGTTAACTCAAGGTTCCCTTAATTTGCTGTTAATAGCAGCCTGCATTTAAAGTGGATTGTTGAGAGACAGCCTTAAAAGACTATCTGCAAATATATAGAGCTGAGTATATTTTTTTGTATTATTCTGTATTATAGAGCTAAATTGTTACTTAGATATCTGTTGTCTTACTGTTCTGCAAATATACAGATATCAGTATATATTTTTTGGTTATAATTTGCACTGTGATTCCTCATATCTATCTCTGTTGAAACTGTCTTCCCCAACCCCCACCCCCTCCCTGTTCTTGGTTGTAGTTTAAATTTGGTGGCTTTTGCAGTGCCCGCCCCACTGTAGATTTGATCCAGGACACTCCCCCAGTCCCATCTCTTTACCGCATTCTACCTAATAAACCCTTTCTGCACTTGCTTTTAGTCCTTTTTAATTTAATTACATTTTTTCAAACTGTGTGTGGACTAATATTGCTACATACTCAAGTGTGCCAGCTTGCACTGCATGTGAATTGTTTTTACTACTTTTCTGAAAAAAAAAAAAATTTCTGCTTTTACTGTATTTGTGTTTCTTCCTACTTTATTTTGCTTTTGCGTCATCTTAAAAGTACTCAGTTGTATTTATTACTGCTTGGTGTAACTCATTCTAAGCCTTTTAGTTTAAGCACTTGGGCTTCAGACCAGTTGTTTTACATTAAGAAGGTTTGTGGTCTGTACTGTAGTGGCAGAACAGGTAGCTTACATCCTTCTAAGTTGGGAAATGCTGATTGAGGGCTCAGTGTCTGTTATTCTAAAAGTGTATTAATTGTGGTTTAAGCACTTGGGCTTCAGGCCAGTTATTTTACATTAAAAGGGTTCGTGGTCTGCACTCTTGTGGGAGGAGAGGCTGGACTCTGCCCTTCTGAGCTGGGAATTTCTGGTTAAAGGCTTATAGTGCCTGCATATTTTAACTGGTTCTTACTGAAATTGGTACACCTTGTTTGCTGTAGCGTAGACTAGATCCAGGCCTGTTGAATCTAGCTTTGTTTGTATAACTTGAGCACTAATCCAGGCATTCTTTAAAGTATTCAATTGTATTTACTACTGCTTGGTAGTAACTTGATTAAAGTGTAGCTATCATTCTAAGTCTTTTGGATTAAGCACTTGGGCTTCAGACCAGTTGTTTTACATTAGGAAGGTTTGTGGCCTGCACTGTGGTGGCAGGACAGGTAGCTTACATCCTTCTAAGTTGGGAACTGCCGATTGAGGGCTCAGTGTCTGTTATTCTAAAAGTGTATTAGTTCTGGTTTAAGCACTTGGGCTTCAGGCCAGTTATTTTACATTAAGAAGGTTCGTGGTCTGCACTCTTGTGGGAGGAGAGGCTGGACTCTGCCCTTCTGAGCTGGGAATTTCTGGTTAAAGGCTTATAGTACCTGCATATTTCAACTGTTTCTTACTGAAATTGGTACACCTTGTTTGCTGTAGCATAGACTAAATCCAGGCCTGCTGAATCTAGCTTTGTTTGTATGCTTGTTGTTTATTTGCTTGTTATTTCCCTGAATCGCTAATACCACCTAAAATGCGTCTTTTCAGCACTTCTGTGGATCCCTAGTGATATCTGCATTGCTTGCTGTACTTATTTCCTTGTTTCACTTAAAAGAAAGTTACTGTTTGTCGTTTTTGCATTTAAGTTACCTGTAACACATTGCATTTAAGTTACCTGGCACTTGCTCACTAAAGCAATTATATAAGTCAGCACTAAAAAATTAAAAGCACTACAGCTTCACAAACTCCCCTTGAGTACCTTGTTCCCCATTGGCCCTTTTTTTTCAATTATAAAGGAATTCCCAATACTATTCTAGCATGTCCAAAGGTCAGTTGTCAATCTCCTCTCCGGTCCAGCTAGTGAATCTGGGAATCTTGAGGCAATGTTACAACTGCCTCATGTACACAGACAACACTCTCCTCCCAACAAATTCCAACACATGTGAGAGATGCATCCATATAGCCAAACTGGAGGCTAAGCTCTCTCAGCTCAGTACTGACGTAACAGTCAGGAGGAGAAGGAAACCACACTCACTACAATTCCAGTCTCACATAGACCTACCACGACAGCAAACCAAACACATAAACACACAAAAACATACTCGGAGGCGCTAAATAAAAATCTGCCTAAGCAGCAGAGACCTCCAAAGCAGACACCCAAGCAACCGCTACCCCAAAACAAAACACGTGCAACACACAGCTCACAAAGCCAGTGTGCCGAACAGTCACAGCCCTTAAGGCTAAACAACACACCTGATACACTTGTAATAGGTGACTCTATCGTCAGGCACACTGACGTCTCGCTCACCAGGCTGAACAAGGAGAAGGTCACGGTGAGCTGCCTGTCGGGCACTAGGATCTGCCACATAACACAAGCACTCAGGTCACTCCAAGGCAAGTACAAATATGACTCAGTCATTGTCCATGCTGGTGTGAATGACCTGAGACGTACCTCCCTGGACTACATGAAAAGAGACATAGAGGAGCTCTCTGAGCATGTGGCCAAGAATGATGCCACAATATGAAGACAAGATGATCAATTTCAACAATTGGCTTAAGTATTGGTGTCATTCAAAGGGGATCCAATGCCTGTCAGCCTGGGATGACATGCTCAACAAGCCACGATGCTTCGCTAGGGACGGCTTGCACCTGTCACTGCTGGGCTTTCGGATATTGGCAAAGGCTCTTGCTACCCCCATAGTGACATTTTTAGGCAAGGCTCAAAAGCAAACCCACCTCCATAGGTATCACAAGGGATAAGAAACTATGAGTAATGCTACTCAACGCCAGAATCTAACCCTCAAGATGCACGCACTCGAAACTCTCCTTAGCATGGAGAACATTGATATCTGTGCAGTAACAGAAACCTGGTTCAAGGCTCCCAAGAGCACCCCAGCACTACCAGGTTATACCTCATACCATGCTTTTCGGCCCCAAAACTTGGACCGAACCACAAAAGGAGGGGGAGTATCAATATTCGTCAAAGATACCCACACTTCCAGGTTGTTGGCACAGCACGAAGCATCAGAGACTATCCATGTGCAACTAACAGTGGGTAAAACTGCCTTCCAGTTTATAGCCTGCTACAGACCACCCTCCCAAACCCAGGAACCCCACTCGGCCTTCCTGAGAACACTGGAAAATATGAAGGTCTCTCCAATACACCATTATATTGGGTGACTTCAACTACCCAAACATAGACTGGGAGTATTACTCTAGCTCCAACACCCTAGCCCAAAGGTTCCTAGAATTTATAGACTCAAATGCTATGGAACAACTTGTTACCACTCCCACAAGAGGGAAAACATACTGGACCTGATCATCACCAACATGGGGACTCTATGCTCCAGACCAGAAGTGTATCCCTCACTGGAAAGATCAGACCATAAACTAATCTCACTGGGATATTCACATCCCGACCCCACCTCCTGCCCAGAAAACCACAGTGAAAAACTTCTCTAAAGCAAATTTCACACTCCTCAAAACCGAGGTGGAATCCTTCAAAGCCCCCGGGCCTGTGGAAAATACAGCCCAGACCGCAAAATCCTTTATAAATGCATTCTATGAACACCTTCAGGAATGCATGGATCATGCAATCCCAAATAAAACCAAGACCCAATCCTCCAAAGGCAGACGTCCTGTCTGGTGGACCCCAGCCATAAACAAACTATACAATAGAAGGAGGAAGCTACTAAATGATAGAGCAAAATCCCAAAAAGTGAAGGCATCTCTGATCAGTATTAGCAAAAAACTACGGGCACTCATAAAATCGTCTAAGGCCAGCTTCGAGAGAAAAATTGCACAGGACACTAAGGATAATCACAAGGCTTTCTTTAGTTATGTTAGGAACCTGGGTGGGAATTCCCAGATATGCTCAGAATTAGTCCAAAATGACAAAAAATACACCGAACCCACAGACATTGCCAACATCCTAGCTGACAGGTTCAGGGCAAACCCCCCCCACCAAAAGGGCAAATATCTATCCCAGCAGAGTTCTGCCCCCCTGAAATCTCAGATGCTCAGGTAAGAGCCGCCCTCTCCAAAGCAAAAAACGCAGCATCAATGGGACCAGACGGTGTCCTAGGCTGCGTCCTACATGAACTCCAAGAAGAGCTAAACCCAAACATAAAACTACTGTTCAATCTCAGCCTTACTACAGGATATGTACCCAAAGAGTGGCGTACAGCAACAGTGGTCCCTCTCCACAAAGGTGGTGCCTCAATGGATCCTGGAAACCATCGCCCCATAAGCCTGACTAGCTTGGTCTGCAAAGCTATGGAAAGGATCATCATGGACCTCATAAATAAAGATATTGGGGACCTACAGACACTGGATCCTACCCAGTTCGGCTTTGTTAAGGGCAGATCCTGCTTCTTAAACCTGGTTGATTTCTTTGAAACAGTCACCAAGGCCATTGATGAGGGGAAGGTGGTCCACACAGCCTACCTGGACCTCGCAAAAGCCTTCAATACAATACCCCACTCGGGCATTATAGATAAGCTCACCAGCTTAAATATAAACCCCTTTGTCACTAGATGGGTTGCAAACTAGCTCAGGGACAGAACCCACATGGTTAGAATTGCTGGAGCCATGTCAGACTCCAAACCAGTTACAAGTGGTGTCCCACAAGGCTCAGTCCTGGGACCTCTCTTGTTCGGTATATATTTCTCAGAGGTACAGGCCAACACGGAAGGACTGTGGCTGACCAAGTTCGCAGATGACTGCAAACTGGGCGCCATAATCGACTCTCCAGCCGACACAAGCATCCCCCAAAAGGGTCTCATAGAAACAGACAACTGGTGCCAGAGCCATGGCCTCAAGCTAAACGCCAAAAAGTGTATAGTCATCCCCTTTGGCAAAAACAAAGTGCCCACAAATTACCATATAGGTGGTAATCCATTAAGTACAGAAGAAGTAATTAGGGACCTGGGGACCCAAATTGATAGCAGTCTCTCATTTGACAACCACGTGGCCAAAGTGGTTAGAAAAACATTTTATATAACCCACCTAATCATGAAGGGATTCACATCTAGATCAGGGGAGGTCATCGTGCCTCTTTACTCATCCCTCATCAGGCCCATAATTGAGTACAATGCCCCTTTTGGGATGTACCTTACCAGACACCTGCAGCAACTGGAAAGTCCCCAAAAGTACCTCACCAAGAGGATCAAAGGGCTCAAACAGATGCCATATGCTGCCCGGTTAAAGAAACTCCAGCTCTACTCAGTGGCATACCGCCTGTTCAGAGGCGATCTGTGCCTGACGTATAAAGCCATGTCCAACCCGGAATTAATGGACATGCTGCACCTCAGAAAATCCAAATCCCATCGAGCTACGAGCTCGAGAGACTTGAACCTTAGCACTGAAATAAATAGGACATGCTGGAGGGACAAATTCATAACCCAGAGGCTCCCTTCACTCTGGAATAAAATCCCAGTCCAGGTTAGGCAGAGTCCCTCATTGACTCTCTTCAAGAGGAATCTTGATGAGTGGATGGGAGATCGTAGGTTTAACCCAGGTGTCACTTCTGCGTCACTGTTAGACAGAGGCACAGTATACTAACCTCGAAAAAGGGCATAGCAAAATTAATTTAAAATGGGTGGCGAAAGCCAAACACATTCTGGCTAGGCTTATAAATGCCCTAGAGCAGATAGCCTAGTACGAACCTATGAACCTATGAACTTGAATTTACAGATTTCGTCATAGAAGGTTTGTGCATTTAAAATCTCTGAATTTTTTAATATTTGTATTTAGCTTTTTGGAGATTTTGAAGGAAAAGGCTACCAGTTTATGATCAGATTTAACTGAAGAAGGTAGTTAAGGGGATAGCTGCTACTGATACCATGTTGGTAAGAACTAGGTTAAGAATGTTTTGTCCTCTAGTAGGTTCCTTGACAATTTGGTTCAGAGAGTTTTTCTTTATAAAATCAAGGAATTTTTGGGATTAACCCAAAGTTGAAGTATAGCTATTTCAATTTATCATTGGGTAGTTAAAGACTCCTAGTATAATGGAATTCTTGTTGATTGGAAGTTCATCCATCTATTTAAGAACATGGCTTTCTGGAAGTACAGAGGGGAATCTGCAGTATATTATGAAGTGATAGTTGGCCCTATTTACTGTGATTTGGATCTCAATCAGGTCAGTTTTTGGGCCTAGAAGTGAAGTGGTCTTTAACAAATAAAGATAACCCACTGCAGCTACCATCAGCCCAAAAGGAACAGCAGGTGCAAAACCCTGTTATGGAGAGACTTAGTTTTGTACTTTTAAACCAAGTTTGTAATAAAGCACACACAACAGTGGCTCATGATCAGGTAATTTGTTATTTAGACTCTTGGCATTGAGCAGAGCAACCTTTAATGTGTATTTGTGTGGAATGCAGTGGAGGTGCGTGTGTGTGTGTGTGTGTGTGTGTGTGTGTGTGTGTGTGTGTGTGTGTGTGTGTGTGTGTGTGCGCATGAGTGTGTGCGTGTGTGTTGCTCATAGACTGTGTTGGTTTATGGTAGGGAAGTCTCCAATTTGGTTAAGTACTTGCATCTTTTACAAATAAATGATTAAATAAATCAATAAATAGTTGACAGCCCTCAGAAAGAAAACTAATATCAAATTTGGTATTGTATATTAAAAGGCTGAACAAGCCTGTTATCAATTTTCTTACCCAAAAGCAGGTTTTCAGATTTAGCCATGGTACAAATGTACCCTTATGTGTGGAGGCTGTACAGAACTCAACACCAGCCTATGGAACATTTTCAAAAGTTTCTAAGATGAGTCCCTGTAAGACTGAATTTAAATTCCGAAACAAGACATGTTGTTGACTACATACTTTTAGGGCCACAGAACCTGGCCATAGTCAGAGGATATCCCTAAGGAATGATCAAAATAAATCACTTATCCTTTTATGACATTCTTTAAGCTAAAAGCAAAGGGAGAAAGACCACAGACATTCCCTTCTGAGCACAGTGGAGACACGAGCTTGACAGACACACCGCGGAGGCAGTTTAACAGCAAAGCTGCAGGACAGCTCAGAGACGCATGGGTGTTTGTGTACCAGACAGACATTGCATAATACACAAAAGTATGATGAGATATCATTTTTTTTTTTAAGAAATAGATATGCCCTCTCTGTCAGGCCCTTAAATTTCTGTTTTTCACCTCTTTAAGATGACAAAGAGATGTGAAAGTTTAAAATGAATTTACAATTCTCAGTGCAGAAGGATATAATGGAAATATTTTCTGTGAAAGTTGCTTTCTTGTCTGACAAAAACATTTCAACAAGACAATGAAGCATATATATATATATATATATATATATATATATATATATATATATATATTTCATCATGGAAGAAAGGACTCACACATCTACAGATTCCAGTATTTTTTTTTTCTGAACAAGAGCAGTTACCAGGGAAATTTTATTTCCCGAACTTTAAGTGATTTGCCAAGAAACTCAAACAAATCAGTTCAACTTTTACATGTTGGAATGCAATTTACAGGAGTGCTGTTACAGAATATCAGAAATACAAGGCATAGTTGTGAGTCGAGTTTTGCAGACAGGGCTGAAATCCTCAAGATATAAATTGCTGTTTTTAAGAAATATACTTATATCAGTTTCTTTTTTCTAATCTACACAAAAGCCCAAAAACAAACACCCACAAAATTCCACCTCTCCATGTACAACTCCGGTGGTCTTATATTGTCCATGTTAACATCACCAGGATGGCAAGCTTTTTTGCCTTGCAGTGGTGAGAAGGGGAATCATAGGGGATTACCCTTTCACCCTGACCTGTGGCCTTCCATGAAGGCAGTATGCCTGAGCAGTTTGTAAGTCTGCATGTTCTCACATAAGCCAACCTAAGGTACATGAAGGTTCCAATACATAGTGAATGCATGCATGCAGAACTATACTGCCTCCTTGTTCTCACCAGACAATAATGCATCCCAAGTAAATCCCATGCCATCCCCTCTGAATGAGATGACCATCCATCAGCTATTACATCTCTTCCCAAGGCTGGCTCTCTGATGCCGGAGATGATAATCATACCCCAGTAGACCTCATTAGTCAGGAGCAAAACTCTTATACATAGCTTGACTGGGCACCTCATTGTCTTATACTGTAATGCTCACTAAAAACGGCACCCTCTAAACTTTACACAAGTCTTTGGACTGGTATTGCTTGAATAAAACACAAACATAGATAGGGAGTTTGGTGTTGGGGTGATATATCAATTTTACATTCTCCCAAATCCCTTTTTGACTCTTGCCCCACCATTAAGGTTAGGCATGTAATAACAAGTTGTATTCTGAAATACTCAAACTACACTTCTCTGACTGAAGGTGTGATATGTGGGAAAAGGACAACTGCAGTTGTGACATTATGCAGTTCACTTTACAGCAATGGAGAAGTAGCCTATAGTATTAAAACACAGAACACACACTGTTATTTTCATAGCCCTGTTTGAATGGAACTGTGACATACAGCAAACTTGTCTGCAGAAGCCAACATTTAATACTGCACTGCAGAATTTAAAAAATATACTACACATTTGCTGGCAATGCTGAGCTGTGCCTTAACAAAGCCCTATTCTTGACTGGGTCCTGACTGGAGCTGTGACATTCAGCACTATACTTTATAGGCAGGTTGCAGACCCCACCCTGCCATCAAACATCTCCATCTCTCTCTCTCTCTTCCTACCTATCTATGAATCAGAGGGGAAAGAGATAAATTTGGTATAGCATCAAGAGAACAGGGATCTCTGTCTCCACAGTTGCTCAAAGGTAAATGAGGTAAGAATGAAAAGGTCTGAATAAAAGTTATAAAAAAGCATATTTTTCTCCCATTACTGCTCTCTGCAACCTGGCACAGATGAAGGCAGCCACATGTACCCCAGCCATCTGTCCTAGGTTAAAGGCAGAGCATTCTATAAGCTTCTCTGCCAGGTTACAGAGAAGATACTGTCTCTGTGTACTAGGAAGCATATCACAATTCTACAATTACGAAGTCAATGCAGTGTGACTTAAATTATGTACATTAAAGAAGTTACACTTACTAAAATACAATCTTACTCCAACAGTAGGATTATTAGCTTTTGTGAAGGCTGAAATGCACAAACAAATAAAATATCAATAACCAATAACTAAGCTGCTCAATAAATTAAAATAACATTTGACCAAGCTGAGATATTTACTGCTTTCTGGAAATTGCCTTAATGGAGTCAATGTACTGATGACCATATACTTTTAATGGTTTACTATCATATTTGCAAACATCATTTAGACGAACGCAACGATTTCCGACAAATATTGTTGGAAATAAAAACACTGAGCAACCAAAATATCAAACAGAGCATTTCAGCAATATCGAATATCGACTTTGCTGAAATGCTCACATCTGCCCACAACTAACAATAACGGTTGCACCCTGCACACCCCACACCCCCCCCTACTTAAATATACAAACTCCAAGATCGCACTGCAGTGAGGGTAAGGGTGCATTTCCCGATCCGCACTACAGAGCGATCTGCACCGCAATGTTGAATAGCGGCTGTTCACTCATGTCAACTTCGACATTGTGGTGATCGAACTCTCAGTTTGAGAAAATGATTTTCGCACATATTCGATCATCTACATGACAATCAATTATGTGATAGTAAATCACTTTTAATTGTAGAACAAAGAACAAAAGATGACATGGGCTGATATCGCATTGACAGCTGAGTATTACACTAATCTCAAACAATGAGAAAAAACAATCAGTTAAAAAACACAAAAGGAAAAACCTAGCAAAACTAGACTTTCCAATGTGTGACTTCTTCAACCGCTTGTGTTAAGAGGCAACATGGGATATATATAAATTAACCTTTAAAAACATTAGGTGTTTCAACTAAACAGTAATTCTGAATGTTCATGACTTTCTCTTTTAAGTCTATTTACAGACCATTTCAGGTCAAAAAAGCCAAACCTCACTAGCTGTGAACATGCATGTTCTTATAACATCATCAACACAGCATAAGTAGAATGCAAGGCAGGGGTAATATTTGGAAACACAGGGTTGTCATACTCAGCTGATATCCATAAACCATAGGGTGACTGCAAAATGTCCAAACTAGCAAACTAAAATAACGAGTAAAAAAGTCACACAGAAAAAAACAATCAGTTAAGAAACACAAAAAGAAAAATCTAGCAAAACTAGACTTTCCATTGTGTGATTCCTTAAATCCCTTGTCTTAGAGACGACATGGGATATATGCAAATTACCCTTTAAGGACATCAGGTGTTTCAGCTAAATGGCAATTTTGAATGTCCATGCCTTTTTTTTTAAGTCTATTAAGCATGAGACTTTTACTCTGGGGATAGCCACCATCTGTAGATGCTGGGGTGGAAGGTCAGCCGTCTACTTACAGCTAATTTCATGTGTAAGAACTTATACTATAGCAATGATCTTCAAGATGAACAGCAAGAGTTCTTATGACTGATCTGCTCATCAGCAGTCCTGAATCATCTTCAAAACTGCTGCTCATCAGCAGTCCTGAATCGTCTTCAAAACTGACTATGCAGGGTGGAGATGGGATAGTTATTCACAAACTAATGAAACAGACACAGTTTGGACATATACAATGACCTAGTTTAAGCTTACTTATATAAAGCAAAATATTTAAAAAAACTTACTTAGAATTTTCTGAAAGATAATACCTTAATAAAAAGATACAGTAATTAATCACACTCAGCACTGTGTGACCACGACTAATCTAGTACACCTTAGAGGCAGGCTTTCTGTTCAGTTTCCCAAAGTATTTCCTGCTTCTTAAGGTATATAATGCAGTGACATATTATGCCTCCAGCTGCTCTGAACTGTGTGCTGACTGGTGTCGTTCATCTATACTTTTCTGCATCTATTCTATCATGCCTCTCAACTGCCATTAATTTTAACTAAAAAGTTTGCACTGCCTCTCAAACAACGTGTGTCTTTATGAAAAAAGAACAGAGGTCAGAGACATTTAACAATGACAAACATTACATTTCTAGGCTTCTTCTTATTTACAGAACTCATATATTTCCCATCTTTATAAGCAAACCATCAATACTTAAAAAGTGTCCCTCATTCAACAGATAAGGAGGTTATAAGCTATAAGTTGGTAACTCTTGGTCATATATCCCTGTCACAACAGTTGAACAGGGCTTATGTCACATTTGTTGAGCTATAAACTCCTCAACACATACCCAAAAACAAGCAGTGCGTACCTCACGCACCTTTGCAAACTTGAAATGCTTGGATAAAATAGAAGACTATCACATCTGATAGAATTCATGTATTGAGAAAAGCTTAGCTTCCACTATTAAGTGCATTCTTCCTACAACAACTCTCCACCCCAACAAAGTATTCTGGTTGTTATAAAAAAAGTACAGTGGTGTACACTTACCATAAATGTAGATGTTAGAGTGTATTCACTGCTGCAGTCATTACATTTGGGTTATCTGCTTGCAGGTAGCCCTCAGCTGGCCTGATTATCAAAGTCTTGGGTCCTGCGTCGGTTGCTGTCTCATCTTCCATGACATCAGGTAGTCAGGGGTATAAAGTATGCTGCCGACACCATTTTATCACTTTTTCTTGCCCCAGATGTCAGGTGCCCCCATAATGGGAAGCAATTATATACAAGGTTACACCTCCAACAAAAAGCAAATACACCAGAAAGCTAAAATACAGTAAACAAGAAGAGATATATAGTTAATAGAAGTCAGGGGGCTGGAGGGAGGGTAACCAGGACTGCAACAGTAAATACACTCAAACATCTACATTTATGGTAAGTGTACACAACTGTACTATGTACTTCGTGTTTCACTGTTGCAGTCATTACATTTGGGTAGATTCCCAAAGCTAAGGAAGGGAGGAGGCAATTAAAGAGCATTAGGGCCAGCTATTAGGCCCTGCAAGACTGCAGTGGCAAAACCAGCTCTGGCTTTCAAAAAAATTGGCAAGTGGTAATGCTTGGTGAAGGTATGTACAGAACTCCAGGTAGCAGCTTATAGGATGTCCCTGGTAGGAACCCCTCTGAGAAAGGCTGTAGAAGTAGATGCCGCCCTGGTGGAATGGGATCTTATCCACTATGGGGTAGGTTTTCCATGGTGCTTATAGCAGAAATGAATGCAATGGCCTATCCACTTAGAAATGGTTTGCTTTGAAATGGCCTTCCCCTCTGCCCCTGCAGCAAAGGCAACTAGCAGCTGATCAGTTTTACTGAGAGGCTTAGTCCTGTCCAAATAAAATCTAAGTTGTCTGTGCACGTCCAAAGAGTGCAGCATTCATTCCCCTTTGTTCTGTGGATTAGAAAAGAAGGCTGGCAAATGAATGGAGTGATTACGGGCCACACTGGATACCACCTTGGGCATAAAGGAAGGATTGGTCCTGAGGGACACCCTGTACGCATGGATGATGATGAAGGGCTCCACTGCCATGAGGGCCTGTAATTCAGACACTTTTCTTGCTGAAGTGATGGCTAGAAGGAAGGCTGTTTTCCAAGAAAGGAATTTCAACTCTGCAGTTGCAGCTGGCTCAAAAGGAGGTAGAGTGAGCTTTTCCAATACAAAGTTAAGGTCCCAGGCTGGAGTAGAAGCTCTCCTGGATGGTCTTAAATTTTTGGCCCCTCTGAGGAATTGTTTCAGCAGGGGGTGAGAGAAGAGGGGTGGCTCAGAATTATAATGTGCTGAAATGGCTGATGCATGAATTTTAATAGAAGAAAAGGAAAGGCCTTTGTGAAGCATCTCTGTTAAGTATTGAAGAATATGAGGTAAACGCGGCACTGTTATGCCCATCATCCGAGTTTGGCTACAGGAACTGAATCTTTTCCACTTTTCAACATAGGATTTATTTAGTACTAGGCCTCCTTGCCTCTAGAATGACATCCAGCACTTGCTTGCTGAGGGATGGTATTGGAGAACTCAGGTAATTAGCCAGGCTGCAAGGTTCAGGGTTTGAAGCTGGGGGTGCAGAATCTGGCCCTCCTGCTGGGACAGCAGGGAAGGGGTCTGAGGCAGGTGCCATGGTTCCAGCAGTGACATACTGTGCAAGAGGGGGTACCAGTGTTGGCATAGCCAGTCTGATGCAATGAGTACTGTCCTTGGTTTGTCCTGTTTGATCTTTAGTAGAACTTTCGAGAGGAGAGGCAGAGGGGGAAAGGCATAAACTGAGAGGCTTTCCCAGGTGAAGGACAGGGCATCCACTTTCAAAGCTTATCTGTGAGGAGTCCTTGTGCAGAATTTGTCCAATTGGTAGTTCTGGGGGTAGGCAAACAGGTCTATCTCTGGGCTCCCCCATTTGTTTCTCAAAATGTTGAATATCTTTTGTTCCAGTTTCCACTCGTGTGGGTCCATGAGATTTCTGCTTAGGTTGTCTGCCAGTGAATTGAGCTTGCCTGGCAGGAATTGAGCTTGTAGGTGCACTTGGTAGCTCAAGGCTGTGTTCCAGAGAGCCACAGCTAGTCTGCAGAGAGGGTATGAGTGGGTTCCCCCCTGCTTGTTTATGTACCACATAACAGTGGTGTTGTCCGTCTTTACCAGTAATTGTCCTGGACAAATGTGGTTTTTGAAGGCTTTCAGAGAATTCTGTACAGCTAACATTTCTTTTTGATTGATATGCAGGTGCATTTGACTCGGGTTCCATTTGCCCTGAATGCACTGCCCTGCCAAGTGAGCCGCCCATGCACAGTCTGATGCATCTGTTGTTAGGGTTTGGGCGGCAAGGGGTAGAGTAAATGGCAGTCCCTTGTTGTGGTGGCAGGCCTCTGCACACCAAAGGAACTCCGTCTTTATACAAGGAATGATAGGATTCATTGAATCCAGGTCCTGAGAATATTGACACCATAGGCTTTTTAGATACCATTGTAGTTTCCTCACATGCAGTCTTGCATATGGAATTAGTAGGCTGCAAGAGGGCATGAACCTCAGGGCTTACAGTATTTTCCTTGCAGATAGCTTGGTCTTTGTGGCCAGTGGTTTGAAGTAGGCTGTCAAATAAACTTGTTTCTCTGGCGTGAGGTAGACCATCTGGGAAGTTGTATTCAAGCTTGCTCCCAGGAATACAATTTGTTGGCAGGGAACTAGGTGGGATTTCTTTTTGTTTATGGTGTACCCCAGTGAGGTTAGAAGTTTCTTTACAAATGCCAGATGATTTAATAGTATGTCCTGGCTTTCTGCCTGAATTAGACAATTGTCCAGGTATGGGTATATTTGAATATTTCGTTGCCTGCAGAATGCAGTGACTGGAGCTAGGCACTTTGTGAATACCCTGGGCGCAGTACATAAGCCAAAGGGCAGTGCAGAGAACTGATAATGCATGTAGCCTGCTCTGAAGCGTAGGTATTTTCTGCAAGATTCCCTTATTGGGATGCGCAGGTAAGCTTCCTTTAAGTCCAATGTTGCCAACCAGGCATTTTTGCCTAGCATGGGAAGTAGTTGATGAAGAGTTAGCATTCTGAATTTTGGGATTACCAAAAAGGTGTTTAGGGTAGACAGGTCCAGGATAGGATGTCAGGAGTTGTCTTTTCTGGGTACCAGGAAAAGTCTTGAGTAAAAACCTTGTCCCCATTCCTCTTCTGGGACAGGTTGAATAGCCCTGATACCTAGAAGAGAGAGAACCTGCTGTTGAGCCTCTGCCCACTGATTTGGGGGTAGGTCTGGCCAACCGTTTGGGGTTGGTAAGGTATGGAAGTGGAATCTGTATCCTTGGGAAACTGTATTTAAAACCCATTTGTCTTGGGTAATCAGTTCCCAGTTTTTTGCATGCAGTGTGATCTTTCCCCCTAAAGGAGCAGTCAGTTGAGCAGGGCTTGGAAGGTTTAAGGTTAAGTCATTGTGACAGTTTACCATAGGGGTGTGTCTTACTACTTCCAGCTTTGGAAGTGGGTGGCCCCCACTGCTTAAAAGTGAGTAACTTGAGACTGTAGCCTAGGTGGTCTGCTGTTCCTGGGTCTGGACTGAGAAGGCCTGGAAGAGACAGGAAAGGTCCAATTCTTAGAAGGCCAATGCCTACTAAATCTGGGAGGCTGTACTTGCAGGAAATCTTTAACAGTTTGCATAGATTTATCTTTTTCCTCCATCTTTTTAAGTACTTCTTCTGCTTTATTGCCAAACAGGTGGTCTTGGTTTACGGGAGCATCCAGTAATTTAGCTTTAACATGATCTGGCAATGTTTGCTCCTTAAGCCAAGCCTGCCTTCTAAGAACAGATCCAGTGACAGCAGCCCTGCAAGATGCCTCTAAGGAATCAAAACCACATTACAAAGTATGTTTACCAACTTGTTCAGCAGAATACATTAAATCCTGTAAATCTTTATTTTCAGCACAGTCTGTAATCAACATCATTTTCTGTTTAAGTAATCCAGTAATATGCTGCTGATACTTTAACATATGAAACTGGCAGTTTAAGGCCCTAATGGCCAAAGTAACAGAAGTGTATACCTTTTTACCCCATCTGTCCAGGACCCTGGAATCTCTATCAGAAGGGGTAGGGTTTTTGGCAGTAGTAGCCTTAATGCCTTTGGGCCCCTGTAAAATGGTCTTTGGGTCCGCAGTGGGATTCTTAAAGAGGAACTTGTGAGAGTCAGGTACTCTGTAATACCTGTCAGGTTTCCTGGGAGCCAGAGGCAGACTATCTGGGGCCAGGCTAGATTCCAAGAAGGTATCTATAATGTCCAGTACAGGAGGGATAGCTAAAGACCTGTGCTGATGCAGGAGTAAGAATTCCCTAAGCCTCTTTTTGGAGTCGGAGTAATCCTGGCTTTCCCAGCGGAAAAGCTCCCTAAGAGTGTGCAAAGTTTCACCAAAAGAAAAATCTTCTGGAGGGGAAGCAGAGGGTATGGAGTCCTCTGCATCAGAATCCTCACAGGTAGATAAGGGCAAATCCTGGTCATCAGAAGAAACAGAAATTTCAGAATCCTGATCAGAAGAATCAGAAGGAAAATCATTTCTAGGTCTCTTAGAGGGAGAAGGCTGGCTTCCCCTAATTAAAGTAATAAGGTCTTCAGCCATTCTTATCATTTGTTTTTTAGGCATATGGGCTTGACCATGCGGTTTGGGCATCGGTTTTCTAGGCATGGATCGAGTTTTAAGCCTTGAAGAAGAAGATGGCGTTGGTTGATATGCAAGTCAGTAGGCCTGAATACACCCTCAGAAGCCGGTGTGTGCACAGAGGCTCCGGACCCATCCAGTGTAGAGACATCCGCAGGTACCATAGTCGAAGAAGCATCTCGCGGCATACCGGACTCTGAATGGGTCTCGGTAGAGGCCTGCGAATCTGAAGTAGCGGGTATCAGAGGCTGCGAAAGCGCCTCACTGAGTACTGGCGAACTGGCGACTAGCTTAACGGAAGCGTCACCGGCAGCCTTAGACCTATGCAGCCTGTCTCTGTCTTTATCTTTACGTTTTTTCGGAATGTTGGTAGTCGGATGGCTTACCGAAGCCATTTCTGGATAATTAAATTGAGTACCGAAGTAGTTTATGCAAAAATGAACCGATGACGAATAGTTTGAGGATTGAATAAGGCACAAAACCGACAGCAAGGGACGTCATTGTCTGGGTCTAAGCAAGGAATACAGTACGAATGAAAATCTTTATGAGGTATTTGCTTTCCACAAGAAATACAATTGTTAACTTTTACTGACATCAGTTTTGAGCAAGAAAAACAATCCCCAACGGGGTACTTAGCTTTTTTGAAGACTTCGGTTCTGAAACTCGAAAACGAAAATTTCAGGAGTCGGCCAACCAGCACTTGCAAACTGCTTCTGCTTCGAGCACCGTACGGCAAGAAAGATTGATAAAATAGCATCGGCTGCATGCTTTATACCCCTGACTACCTGACGTCATGGAAGATGAGACAGCAACCGACGCATGACCCAAGACTTTGATAATCAGGCCGGCTGAGGGCTACCTGCAAGCAGATAACCCAAATGTAATGACTGCAACAGTGAAACACGAAGAACATCTGTCTGCAACTATCTGAGATTCAAGGCAGCAAATTCAAGGCACGGCTACAAAGGCTAAGATTTACTCCAGTAAGGACAAGAAAACGAGATATATTCTGTTAAAAGAATGATACAGAAGTTGACTATTTATCTGTTTTTATTTCTTAACTAGGCTGATCTCACTAACAAAGGTAAAACGAAAGCTCAAACTAAATAAAAAAATCAGTCTAGTTAGCATGTAAGTTAAAGCATGCATCATTCCATTACAATAGTAAAAAGGTAAGATACTCAAGGAAATTCCTTATCCCAATATGGACATTCTCAAATTCTCTGTGCTGTTTAGTGACTAAGTATTTTTGTAGTGCTCTCCATTACAGCTAGAAGTAACCAGTGTGTCAGCAGTCTAATGAAAAAAGGAACTTGAAAAATGAACAGAGCTGAAAAATGAAACGTTACAAGGTCAAGAATGAGGGGCTAAAGATGAAGGTTAGCATAATAATGAAATGCAGAACAAACTTTGCCGCGGTAGTAAGGGAAAACTTACGAATCTGCCAAGGGTCGTGGGTAGAAGAAATCTGATCAGAGATGATGAGTGACATCAGCAGTTAAGCAACACCATCAGTAGACGTCCACTTATTAATCAAGCAAGTTACTGTGGAGGGGGTTAGATAAACATAGGCCATTAGAGAGAACTTTGCAGCACACTAAGACTACAAAATGTCAACCGTATTTTTCTAGGATGGCTACACCTCTCTAAACACGAACAAAAAAGCCAGCACCTTGGAAGCATGAAGCATAAAGATTTATTAGAATCAGACCGGTTTCAGCATAAAGCTTTCATCAGTGGTACATCTCAAATAGCAGTTATAACCCTGCAGTAAATACTTAATCTAATTAGGTATCCATGACATAATTTCCTGTCCAAAACAAAACAAAATTATTCTGATACCAAATCCTAGGCACAGAAAATCAATGTGGAACCACATAAAAATCTACATGAAATAAAACTTTTATTCCACTTAGTACTTGTCATTAATATTTTAATATGCTATTTATAGTTCTCTGTTTAAGAACTGTTATATTCTTATATAAACCACAATGTACTGAGTCCTACCTAATGGTATCCAACTCATGATAGGAAGGGAAAGTGTTATAATTTATCATTTAACCCAGGTGGGAATAGACCACCCAGTTTTACAATCCACTTCCTTTCCTTCATGTTTAATATATTATGACACCATGTTTTAAAGGATCTATTGCGTGATATTTTGTCAATGACTATAAAAGTGAATTTCGCTGTATGGTGAATCAGTGAATGTCTGTAAAGAGCATTGGTGGCTCTGGCATTCCTAATATCCCCTAAATGTTCTGACATTCGAAATCTAAATTGTCTAGAAGTTTGGCCCACATAGAAAGCTTCTCAAAAGTCCAAAAACCAAAGGATGGCGAACAAAAGGCAGAGGACAAAGTAAATTCACTCTGTAAGCTTTTACTAAAAAAATACACGATAAACATGAAGCACTTTTCGTCTTATACACATGCATATGTACATACATGTATGTAGATAGATATAGATTATATACAATATAAAAAACTATAATAGATATATATATATATACACACACACACACACACACACACACACACACACACACACACACACACACATATATACACACACACACACACACACACACACACACACACACACACACACACACACACACAAACACATATATATATTAAATCTATGGATACATACATATATATATATATATATATATATATATATATATATATATATATATATATATATATATAAAATATCAAGGACAGAAATACCATGAATCAATTGTATCACTCCTATTCATTGTGCTGTCAACATTCTTGAAGATTTAATTTTATACAGACACTTTTGATCTCAGATGCTTATAAAAATGGTATACTACTTGCAGCTATTTTTTTACTGATTTCACTTGTGTTTTCTGTAAAAAAAAAACTAATTAGTGTTTTGTGTGTGATATCTGCTTTAAGATTTTGATAAGATCACTTTATGAAACAATTACTGCTACTATTTAGTGATTTATGGCCTCATGCAATATGAGAAATATAATTAAAGATGTATTGTTCTGGCACAGAGATATATAGATACAAACCAGAGATAAAAAGAAATGGCTCTGACTCACACTTTTTAGTATCAGCTAGTACAATGCCGTTCTGAAACATAGGACTTGTTACTCCTTAAGGAGCTATCAATTTCACTTCTGTGCTTTCAAAGAGCAATATCTGTTTTCCCCTACAGGTATTTCTCCAGCCAAGCAGTGAAACTGTATGTACCATTTACATCTTCTGGGAATATTTTTCAGCTGTCAGAAGATACTACAGATATT
Source organism: Protopterus annectens (assembly GCF_019279795.1). Taxonomy (NCBI): domain Eukaryota; kingdom Metazoa; phylum Chordata; order Ceratodontiformes; family Protopteridae; genus Protopterus; species Protopterus annectens. The sequence continues at coordinate 1,827,984,135 of NC_056737.1, forward strand.
AAATGAAACAAACAAAATAGTAGAAGTTGCAGAACTCTGTATAGGAGAGAGATGCAAAAACAAATTAGGGTCAAACAGTAAGGTTCTAAAAATAACTAAATTTTCAAATCAAAATAAAAGAGGCAGGTCATCAAAAAAAGGAGTAGTAAATGTTATTAAAATTTGTTGAAGGGGAAAGTTCAACTACAACACAGCCTATTTTCAGCAGAGGCCCAGGGATAAATGCTCTAGGTGCATGTTTTTGGAATGTGGGAGGAAGACTGAGTACCCAGAAGAAACACATGCAAACACAGGGAGAACATGCAGACTCTGCACAGAAGACACCTTAGCCAAGAATCGAACTGGAGAACCTTTTGCTGTGAGGCAAGAATGCTAACCACTGCACCACTGCACTGCCCATAAATGCTTTAAAATGCAGGAATACAAAATAAACAAAGACGTCAATTAGAAGGTATTGAAATGTTAACATTTTGCAAATTGCCTTTTGTTTACACATAGGGGCTAGAGGTTTAAATCCCAGTCTGTGCTAAACGTATTTTAAGCTACGGTGATGACATAAGGATTAGGTTGAGTACAGAACTGCTGTGCAGCATCACGTCATGATACGAAGGAGCGAGATGCATGAGCACAGTGACTGCGCCATGTTTATATGGCGCCACAATTTGCATTTCTACTTTCATTTATTTTTTTCAAAGTTTAAACAAGCCCTAAAGAAGGATTTACAAAAAATAATGTAATTCATTACAACTGAATATGCAAAAATAGGAAAAAGAGGTTATGGATGGATAAAGGGATAGAATGGACAGTGACAGGAGGTAGTCTGAACAAATACTACTCAGTGTTCAGTACGATATCGCTGACTAGCTACTGTCAGGGTAATTACAGATCAGTGTGGGATACATCCACAACTACAAGACTAGCTACTGTCAGGGTAATTACAGATCAGTGTGGGATACATCCACAACTACAAAAACTGAAGTTCTTATGAAGTGTCTGGACATGGGACAATGAAAAGCATGGCTGAACATAAAATAGGTACAGAGCATCAGGAATGGAACTATTCGGTCCAATTGAGGCAACAAATGGGTGGCGTACAACGACGCTGACAAACATCCCTTGAAACTGTCTATTAATCTATTAATTTACTATATAGTGTGGTACGTTATGTCGGGACAAAGACCATTTTTAGACACAAACTGAAATGTATGGGCAAGAATGGCAGATACCTTTAGATGAAATTTGCATACATACTCTTAGGGATGTCAGGGGACACAAGGGCACCCAACAAAGCTCCATAAAGACACAAAGAGGAAATAAGAACTTAGCGCATACAGTAACAACACATTTAAGGTGGGTAAGTATACCAATACAATGAAATTTAGATTAATTCATTAATTCTCAGAATCCCTGATTAATCTAATCAGCAGCTGTGATCTACAGCCTTTCCCAGCACTCTTTGGATGCAAGCAATAGAAGCTCATCCCGAATGGACCAACCCATCCCACGAAGTGGAGATATGCTGACTATCCCACGACCCACACATACCTACAGGCATTTAGAGGATCACAAACTACCAACAGTACATCTTAGGGAAATTTAAATAACTGATAGATATTGTGCAGCACATTATTACAGGGCAAACATAGGTCTGCTATATGGCAAATGTGGCTATAATTTCCACATGCCATTTCTAGGTCCCTTTAATCTAAGACAAAGCAAAGCAGCACAAAAGGAAAAAGAAGGGTGCAGAAGCAAAACTGGTAAAGAGAGTTCAAGGGAAAAGCAGTTATTAATGGATTAGAAAGTGAGTTTTTATTGGTTATGTTTTGAGGCAGAATGTAAAGGTACAGTTAGAACATACAATGAAAGGGCAACAGCCTTTATTTATTGGGGGCTGTTGTAGTTAAATGCATGCAAACGTAGACACATACACACATATATAGTATACATAAATAGATATATATATACATATGAGAGTTCTTCAAAATCTCAAAGAAATAAAACAATTTACTCATAATATCTGTGTACCTCTCACATCTCCTGTTAACTATATATAACAACTAGGGCAACAAAGTGGAAAGGTCAAATTCCCAGTCCTGGCTGTACAATGACCTCCCATGAAGTAATGTTGGCATTCTGCAATCATATGATTATTCAATTGCTTATGAGGGCATTACAGATGTTTGAGATTACCAATGTTTTAATTTTATTTATATTTGGTTACTGGGGTGGTGCACTGATAATACCAACCAGCTTCAGGCTCAGTCCAGGTGAAATACAAAACATTTCACAAATAAAAAGTAGAGAAAATATAAACAATAACAGAATAATTACAAAGAAAAAAAACTGTGTATATACAATCTGGTGATCAAGCATAGTGCAATGTACAATCAAGCAGAGTGTACTGTACGATAAATACATTAGTTTTTAAAGTGGGTCAGTTTTCAGTGATTCTTGAGACAGGAGAGGAGACTCGGAAAGGAGACAGGTTACGTGATACATCCTGTGTTGAAACATTTGGTTTGGATGAAAAAGTGCTTTTTGAGTTGCAGTCTGAATTTTGGAATGATTTTTGATTTCTTTAATGTCGATGGGGAAAGCTTGCCAAACAGTAGGTGCCTGAGAGGAGAAAACATATGCAGTGCTGTACAGAATGTTTCCATAGTTAGACAGATAAATGGATATATGTACATCTGGCTGCACATGCAGAAACGATAGTGAACTCTGGATATGCCTGCTAAGACCTACTGTGGATGAAATCAGTTTGAAGGATTCTAATAACAATGAGGAAGGCACAATTTAGCGACAATCCTACTCATGCAGTGAACTTCCTTTGTTATTTATTTTTATTTATTAATTTTCTTTTATCAAACAGGTTAAATGGGCCTATCAAGCTCTCTTTCAGTCATAACCTTCTTGTATAATAGAAATAAATTATCGACCCACTTTCTATCAAGTCATCATAGTATTTATGCAAAAGATAATATTTTTAGCATACTGGCGTTTAACTGGACAATGACCCAGAAGCCTTGACTTAATGCACCCAGACCAACACACTAGAATTCAATATCTGTTGTCATGTTTTGATCTGATAGGGTTTCATCATTACAGCATAATTAAAAAACATTACTCATATTTTTGAGCATTCATTTTATCAAGAAACGTCAGAAACATTTGCTCAAGGCTGGACACCAAATAAAGCTGGAGCAAGAAAGCAAAAGTTCAACAGTAGAAACATATACAACCAAGCCAGAAAGACCCTGAGGGGGAAAAAAACAATGTGTAAAACCCCATTTTCATACCTCTCCTTATATATGTATCACTGAAGTTATGCACAGTTCCCCTAAAAAATAATGTTTTCAACAGACAGGCTCTTAAATGCACAATAATGTTTCTTTAACAGTGCACAGTCCAACTATTAAATGTATTAGTAGTGGTATATTTTGACTGTATTGGGCCTCGTCAACATAACAAAACCGAAACATTCAGTTCTGTAAAAAGCATCTGATGAAGCTAAGCATGGATAAGTACTAAGTAAGATCAAAACAATGTTACAGATGTTGCCAATAACTATACCACTACATGCAGAATCTGCATTACGACCTTGCAAAGAAAGAAATGTATTATATAATTATGCACAGGTATATAGTATGAGAAAGCAACAGTGTGGCAAAGTCCATACAAATGTTCATTCATTCATTCATTCATTTATTCATTCATTCATTCACTTATTTATTCATGCTCTAATAGCTTACTTACTCCATTTCATTATCGGAGGGCAGCAGGACCTAATTCAAGCTATGAGTGTGTAGAAGGCTGTGAAATACTCATGAATGGGATGCTAACAACTCACCTCAGAAAATACATGTGCACTCAGTCACACACTGGTTATGCACACCAACAGGCAATTTAGAGGACTGCCAATTCACCTACAGTCTTAGGGATGTGGGAGGAAACAGGGGCACCCAACAAAGCCCTATAAAGACACACAAAGAGAAAATCAGAACTTAGCACAGTAGCCACCCCAGTCAACCAGTCAACTGAAGAAGTGAGCAAGCACTGTGATCAGATATGTAATACTATTAAATGTATTGTTATGACTTGGATGGCGCAGTGGCATAGCAGTTAGCATTGTCGCC
>NC_056737.1:1827993273-1828019588 GCF_019279795.1 Protopterus annectens
TATGTGCTTTACGATGTGCTATAAAAGTTTCAGTGCAGCAAGCAAAGACAATGCCTAGAGCTAGAAGTTTTTTTGTTTGAAAAGAAAAGTAATTGCTAGGTTTAAACTGTAAAGTGTTTGATTGCTTTATGACTTCCTAGCAGCTACACAGTTCTGCCAATTTCTGAGAGATATGTACTTCTCACACAGAGATGTTAAAATTCTGTTAGTATCTGTTTATCCTGGGAACTGAAGTCAGGTGACAAGGAGTGATATCATCCAAGCTAACCCAGCAGTAAAGTTTATTATTAATTTAAGAACTCTCTGAGAGAGAGAGACTAGGCATTTTGTACTTTCTCTTTGACCTGGAAATATCCATCATCACCACCATTTGCAATTCCCTTGCTAATAGTAAGTAACCAGGCTACAGTAATCTATTTTAGCTATAGATAGGAATATAGTAAAGATTCGTTTATATGTTTTCTGTATTTATGTGAGACTGTCCTACAATGTTGTTTTAAAATATTTCCTGTGATTTTGAAATCTGAAGTTGCTGTGTTTGTTTTCTAAATATCGTCTTGTTCTTTTATTATTTATTATTAAATATATTTAAATATATCTTTGTGGCTGATATTTGTGAGGCATATTTAAGTTGGGTACCTGCATATGTATTAGGTGACACTGTACGGACCAGTCCTAACAGTCTGGCGCTTGGTCAAAAATTACCATTTGGATAATAGTAACATTACACAGTAAGATTGGCCACCCTTTGTAAGGGCCTTATAGTAGCTGATAAAGAGGGGTCGATGGCAGTGATTAACTTATAGTCTGGACCGAAGGGGGCATACCTAGTAAACCTCTGCCAGCCTTCCCCAGGAGTGTCTGTATGTTTGTATATAAATCAAATCTCAAAGTGTGTGTGTCTCAACTACTTGGGCAGGGATATGAAGTATTGGTTGGACAGAGAGGGTGCTGGAGGTCTTGGCTTGACCCCTCAGCTGAGATCTTAACCCTATAGCTGTGCCAGTGGGGATTCTTATTGGGGATCTGGAGAAAGAGGGAAAAAACAGCCCCTAGACTGACTGTGATCTCTTTGTGCTCTTAAGGGAAATTGTACTTTACTGTGTATGTACTTGTCATCCTCCCATTGTGTACGTCCCTCACTGTTGCCAGTGGTGAGGACTGAGGCTCCTTGATTACTGGGTCAGTGCAGGGGCGTCTCAAAAGGTATAAGAGTACCTCAGCCCTGACTCGTACAGGAGCAAATCCCAGCTTTGTTAAAGTATTCTTTTTATAGACATTTTTAAGGAGTGCAGGTTAGTAGCAGTTTTGATAGTTAAAGAAAGGGAGTTCCATAGTTTTGCCACACAGCAGGAGTAAAGGCTTAGGCCTGGGGTTTTGTTAAGTTTATAAGTTGTGAGATATTTATCTTCAGATCTGAGATGTTTATTTGGGATACAAAAGTTGATTAATGGACTAAGAGCAAGACAGGCAAGTGGGTTGTGGATGATTTTGTATACCAAAGTAAGTTGCACATACTGGAGGTGGAAGAGGAAATCAAGCCATCTTAGGAATGCAGGGCTTTACAGTGATGAGTTAGAGGGGTTGTGTTTATGGCAAATTTGGCAATTTTGTTATAGCAATGTTCTACTTTTTTCATAGGGAGGTCTGTAAGTTAGTTGGAATTGGGGCCCCATATATCAGTAAGGGCAGATGACAGTGGAGTCATCTGAATATTGGATTAGAGTACCTACACAGGAGGATGTATGTAAGTTACTGATGAAGACATTAAACAGTAATGGGCCAAGGATGGATCCTTGAGGTACACCTGTGGGGGTGATGTGATGTGGGTCAGCTAGGTAGCTAGAAAACCACTGAAGTGAGGAGGAGGAGGATAGATCAATGCTGGAAAGCTCTTTCAGGAGTTTTTGGTGAGATATCATGTCAAATGCTTTTGACAAATCTAGAAATACTGCAGATACTAGTTTTCCAGTGTCATAGGCTTTGTTGACAGAGCCCATGAAAGATAATAAGGCTGTTGAGGTATTTTCTGAAAGTCTAAAGCCATGTTGACTGTGGGAAAGTAGGTTGTTATGTGTAAGATGGTGGAGAAGTTGTCGGAGTTCACATATTTCTAGAATCTTAGAGGGGGACAAGATTGCAATAGGACAAAAGTTTGTGATGTCAGTGGAGTTGCCTCCCTTATGTAAAGGGATTTTATGTGATCTTTACCCTCAGGTCAATTTATAACTGAGAGCAGTCCTACCCTCAGGTCAGTTTATATGTCAGTTTATAACTGACAGCAATCCTACCCCAGGTCAATTTATACGTTAATTTATAACTGAAAGAAATCCTACTCTCAGGTCAATTTATAACTGAAAGTAATCCTACCCTCAGATCAATTTAAAACTGAGAGCAATCACTTTATAGTCAGAATAAAGCAATTAACAAATAGATGCAAATAAAACAGGTTTTCTGTCATTTCCTGAGACTAAATACCTGGCATATGCAGTGTAGTCTATTGGTCAAGCAAAAAGAATCAGTGGCCAACTTAGTAAGGGTCCTCCTATTTCACAGAGCAGGCACATATTTAACTGATTAAAGGCAATACGCAGCAAGGTTCTTCATGATGAAGATGCTTACATGAAACAATAACAAAAGTCTCAGTAAATGTGTAGGTGTAGGGCTTTGTGACAGAGTTCCTGCAATACTGGGGTCAGATGTAGTGACCACAGGCTCTGAAAGGAAAAAAAGAAAAAATAAACTCTACTAAGCTATAAAATTACATTAAAGCAATAAAGTTAGCACTTGTTATACAAAAAAAATGGAGGAAGGACTGCAGTAAGTCATAGCAAGAGAATACAGGGAAAATATGAGAGTACAATGATGGCAAAAAAGTGTACGCATGTAAGCTCAAAGTAGCTGTAGCAGAAAGTATACTGACATAGGACCACAGTAATGCAGAGTAAATATACAGTTGTACTGAACAAAATATCAAAACATGACACTATACTGACAGGCACACTATAGCACCATCACTTAGAATAATTCATAGGATTAACCAGTACATCAAAAGAGTTTTTTATATATATATATATATATATATATATATATATATATATATATATATATATATATATATATATATAGATATATATTTGATATATATAGATATATAGCAAAATCTGAAGGTAATGCTACTCAATGCTAGAAGTCTAAACCTCAAAATGCACACTCTCGAGGCACTCCTAAAAATGGAGAACATCGATATCTGTGCAGTGACTGAGACCTGGTTCAAGGCTCCAGAGAGCACCCCTGCAATACCAGGCTACAATTCTTACCACACTTTTCAGCCATAAAACCAAGACCGAAACACTAAAGGTGGAGGAGTGTCCATATTCACCAAGGATATTCACACCGCCAGGCCAGTTGCCCAACACAATGCATCTGAAATTCTCCAGGTGCAAATAACACTAGGTAAGACTGCAATCCAAATTGTAGCTTGCTAACAATCCCCCACCATACCCCAAGATTCTCACTACACCTTCCTAAACATACTGGAAAATATTAAGATACAATCAAACACCCTAATACTAGGTGATTTCAACTACCCTGCCATTAATTGGGAAAACTACTCGGGTACCAACTCCTTTTCCCAATGGTTCCTGGAATTCATAAATTCTAACGTCCTGGATCAACTAATCCATTGTCCCACCAGGGGCTCCAATATCCTAGACCTGGTCATTACCAACATGGGAGATAGATGCTCCACACCAGTGGTCACCCCCTCATTGGTCAGGTCTGACCATAAGCAAATCACCCTTGACATCCACATCCCACCCCCACCCCCCAGTAAGGAAACCTCCTTCAAAAACTTCTCCAAAGCCAACTTCATGCTACTGAAGTCAGAAATGACAAACTTCACAACACCCACGCAGACGGGATCTGGAAGTTCGACTGCAGAATCCTACACTAAGGCACTGTACGAGCACATCCACTCGTGCATGAATCGTGCCATCCCAAACAGAACCAAGATGCTCTTCTCCAAAAAAAGGAAGCCCATCTGGTGGTCCCCTGCTATAAACAAACTATACAACAGAAGGAAGAAACTGTTGCAGAAAAGAGGAAAATCCCAGGATGCAAAAAACTCCCTCACCAGCCTCAGTAAGAAGCTGAGATCCCTCATAAAACCCTTAAAAGCTAGTTACGAAAATAAAATTGCCAAAGATTCCAAAGACAACCACAAGGCATTCTATAGTTACGTCAAGAATCTAAATGGCAATGCTCAGATCTGCTCTGAACTACAACAAAATGGCATTAAATATACTGATCCCAAGGATATTGCCAATATCCTGGCAGATCGATTTAGTGCCAACTTCACTCCCCTCTCACCCCCTAAAGGGCCCATCTCAATACCAAAAGATTGCCAAATTCCGATAACACAGTCACACAGGTAGAAACAGCACTCTCCAAAGCTAAGAATACAGCATCCATGGGACCAGATGACATCCCAGGTTGTGTACTACATGAACTACAAAATGAACTGGCACCCCACCTAAGTGTCATGTTTAATCATAGCCTCACCTCAGGCTTCGTGCCCACTGAGTGGCGCACAGCTACAGTTATCCCGCTCCACAAGGGAAGATCCACCTTGGATCCTGGGAACTACCGTCCTATCAGTCTGACAAGCCTGATTTGCAAGGGCATGGAACGCATTATCATGGAACTTATAAACAAAGACATTTACAACCTCCAGACACTGGACCCCACCCAGTTTGGGTTTGTGAAGGGCCGATCTTGTCTCCTGAATCTGATTGACTTCTTTGAGTCGGTCTCCAGAGCTGTGGACGAGGGTAAGGCGGTCCACACAGCCTATCTGGACCTCGCCAAGGCCTTCAACACCATCCCCCTCTCTGGAATCATAGATAAACTTACTAAGCTGGGCATAAATCCCTACGTCACTCGATGGGTTGCCAATTGGCTTACTGACAGAACCCAGACTATAAAAGTAGCCGACTCCAAATCCAGCTCCAGACAAGTGACAAGTGGAGTACCTCAGGGTTCAGTCCTGGGACCACTCTTGTTTGGCATCTACTTCTCTGAAGTACAGGCCAACACTAAGGGACTCTGGCTAACAAAGTTTGCAGATGACTACAAACTGGGAGCCATTATTGAATCCCCAAATGATGTGGATATTCTACAAAAGGGCCTTACAGATACAGATGCCTGGTGCCAGAGCCATGGGCTCAAGCTTAATGCCAAGAAATGTATAGTCACCCCCTTTGGAAAAAAACATGTACCCATGAACTACCACATAGGTGGCAGGACACTAAACATCGAAAGTGTGATGAGAGACTTAGGGACACAAGTGGACAGTGGTCTCACTTTCGATAACCACATCGCCACAACAGTCAGGAAATCCTTCTATGTGGCACACCTCATCGCCAAGGGCTTTTCATCCAGAAAAAAGGAGGTCATTGTCCCACTGTACTCATCCCTCATTAGACCCATTATAGAGTATAATGCCTCATTTGGTATGTACCTCACAAGACATCTGCAACAGCTGGAAAGGCCACAGAAATACCTCACTAAAAGAATCACAGGCCTAAAGAAGATGCCATATGCTGACCATCTAAAAAAACTCCAGCTATACTCTGTGGCATATCGTCTACTCAGAGGTGATCTCTGCTTAACATACAAGGCCATGTCAAACCCTGAGCTGTTGGACATGCTCCACTTAAAGAAATCCCAATCCCTCAGAGCCACACACTCCAGGGATCTAAACTATATCATCACAATGAACAAAACATGCTGGAGGATAGGTTCCTGAACCAGAGCCTCCCCATACTCTGGAATAGACTGCCCATACATGTCAAGCAGAACACCTCATTGGCCCTCTTCAAAAGGAACCTTGATGATTGGATGGGAGATAGGAAATTCACCCCGGGGATCATGTCAGTCGCCCTGCTAGACAGGGGCCCAGAGAAGTAAATACTGTGGGAAAAAATTTCCAGGGAATTGTTATGGCTATTGTTGCATAGGCCTTAGGGCCGATAGCCTAGTACCAACCCATGAACCTATGAACCTATATTTATATGTATATGCAGGTTTACTATGGTAAGGTTGAACAGGCTTAAATTGAACGTTAACAAAATCGAGAAATAACATTGATTTCTATTAGTGCAGAAGAGCGGAATGTCGAAAATGGTTTGCACAATTAAATACATTCGATATTTCTGACATTCCCCTCTTCCAGCCAAGGCAGTTAGCTCACCTCTACTAATTTGCAGGGGATTTATGCCCTCCTGCACCCCACACACCCCCTGCACATTAAATATACCAACTCCGAGATTGCACTACAGTGAGGAAATGGGTTACTTCCCTGTTCCTCACTGAAGTGCGACCTTCCTCCACAGTCTTGGCACGTCGCTTGTCAAAAGGTCGAGTGCACCATGCAACTCGACTAACCTTGGTCGACCTCTTTTGGTTCGATTTTCTGCCCCTTGGAAATCGTGACTTTGCACATCGGCTGTTCGACTTCCTGCAGTTCGGGTAAGTCATAGTAAACCTATATGTATATATACAAAGGTTATCCGATTATCTGATCTGAATGAAATTATTACAAATATAACACACCACCAAAGTCTTTACACTGTTTTTCGCAATCTTAGAATAAACAGAAATAACATATGACGCATACCTGCTCTATGAAGGAAGATAGTGACCGACTATAAGAAGAAACAACACTGAGGGGATATTTAGCAATATGTTATTGTTTTTCATATGATCTATGTTTTTCTCATTACAACATTTTTTTTTCACTCTTATGTTTTGCAGTTTAACATGATGCTTTGTTATTTAAAATATTTGTACTTGATGTTTTTGTAATGTAACATAATACCTTGTGATTTAAAATATCTGTACTTAAATGTTTGTAATATCGTGATTGTGGATCTTTTCTCCCTGGGCCTCCGCTGAAACTAGGTACTTTTTGGCCCAGTTGGACTTTCCTAGTAAACAAATGTCAAATAGATAAATAAAAAAGTTACTGTCCTTTCCTCTTCCCTTCAGTGTTGATATACACATATCCTTTGGAACCTGAAAAAGTATCCCAGGATGCCTGCTGTAAGTACAGCAACTGAACCCCCGAGGAGATCTCATAGGTTCATAGGTTTATACTGGGCTATCTGCCCTAAGGCATTTATAAGCCTAGCCCAGTGTTTTTGTGGCTTACGCCACCCCTTATGTTAAAAAATACTGTGCCCATTAGTTTGTTGTGCCTCTGTCCAGCAGTGACACAGAGATGATTCCTGGGGTAAACCTACGATCTCCCATCCACTGGTCAAGATTTCTCTTGAACAGAGCCAGCGAGGCGCTCTGCCTCACATGGACCGGGATTTTATTCCACAACATAGGGAGTCTCTGGGTGACAAATCTATCCCTCCAGCATGTCCTATTTATATCCGTGCTAAGGTTTAAGTCGCTTGCTCTAGTGGATCTGGTAGATTTGGATTTTTTGAGGTGGAGCATGTCCATTAATTCCGGGTTGGACATGGCCTTGTATGTCAGGCACAGGTCACCTCTGAGCAGACGGTATGCGACTGAATAGAGCTGGAGTTTCTTCAATCTGGCAGCATATGACAGATTTTGGAGTCCCTTTATCCTTTTGGTGAGGAACTTTTGGGGTCTCTCCAATTGCTGCAGGTGTCGGGTGAGATACATCCCGAATGGGGCATTGTACTCGATCATTGGTCTGATAAGTGAAGAGTACAGGGGAACAATGACCTCACTTGATCTGGATCTCTTCTAGTTCTGCCTGCCTAGTTCTTCACTCTGGGGGATAGCTCTGCATTACTGTAGGGAGGTGTCCAGCAGCACCCTCATGAACACGTGCTCTGCATCACAGCTGACTCTCATGCAGCAGATGCACATGCTGATAATGCCCACTCTGGTCTTCATTACTCTGGGTGTTCTTAGATGATGTATTATTAGTGCTTGGGTCTTCTTTCTTCTTTTTCTTTCGGCTGCTCCCGATTGGGGGGTGCCACAGCAGATCAACTGTTTCCATTTCTTCCTGTCCTCTGCATCTTGCTCTGTCACACCAACCACCTGCATGTCCTCTCTCACCACATCCATAAACCTTATCTTAGGCCTTCCTCTTTTCCTGTTACCTGTAGCTTCATCCTTAGCATCTTTTTCCCAATATACTCTGCATCCCTCCTCAACACATGTCCAAACCAACACAATCTTGCCTCTCTGGCTTTGTCTACAAACATTCCAACCTGGACTGACCCTCTAATATACTTATTCCTAATCCTGTCCATCCTCGTCACACCCAGTGCAAATCTTAACATCTTCAACTCTGCCACGTCAAGCTCTGACTCCTGCCTTTTTGTCAGTGCCACTGTCTCCAACCATATAACATAGCTGGTCTCACTACCCTCTTGTAGACCTTCCCTTTCACTCTTACTGGTACTCGTCTGTCACAAATCACTCCTGACACTCTTCCCCACACACTCCATCCTGCCTGTACTCTCTTCTTCACCTCTCTTCCACACTCACCATTACTCTGAACTGTTGATCCCAAGTACTTAAACTCATCCACCTTCGCCACCTCTACTCCCTGCATCCTCACCATTCCTCTATCCTCCCTCTCATTCACACATATATATTCTGTCTTAGTCCTGCTGACCTTCATTCCTCTTCTCTCTAGAGCATATCTCCACCTCTCCAGGGTCTCCTCCACCTGTTCCCTACTCTCACTACAGATCACAATGTCATCTGCAAACATCATAGTCCACGGGGACTCCTGTCTGATATCGTCTGTCAACCTGTCCATCACCATTGCAAACAAGAAAGGGCTCAGAGCTGATCCTTGATGTAATCCCACCTCCACCTTAAACGTATCCGTCACTCCCACCGCAGACCTCACCGCTGTCACACTACCCTCGTACATATCCTGCACCACTGTTACATACTTCTCTGACACTCCCGACTTCCTCATACAATACCACAACTCCTCTCTAGGCACCCTGTCATATGCTTTCTCTAAATCCACAAAGACACAATGCAACTCCTTCTGACCTTCTCTGTACTTCTCCATCAACACTCTCAGAGCAAACATCACATCTGTAGTGCTCTTTCCTGGCATAAAACCATACTGCTGATCACTAATCATCACCTCCCTTCTTTTTTTTTCAAAACAATTTTATTGATTTAATACATTCAAAATTGCAAACAATCGCATAAAATCATAGTAAAAACTGTAACCTGAAAACATATATAAATTACATTATATAAATTACATGTTTGATATAAACCAAACATAAATGAACCAACTAAAGTATTTACATAGACATCCATTAATATATTTACATGTTATTGATATCTGATTATAATGCATACTGTCATTATGAAAGAAACAAACTAATGTAATTTATCACCTCCCTTCTTAACCTAGCTTCCACTACTCTTTCCCATAACTTCATGCTGTGACTGATCAGTTTAATCCCTCTGTAGTTACTACAGCTCTGCACATCACCCTTATTCTTAAAAATCGGTACCAAAACACTTTTTCTCCATTCCTCAGGCAACCTCTCACTTTCCAAGATTTCATTAAACAATCTAGTTAAAAACTCCACTGCCATTTCACCTAAACACCTCCATGCTTCCACAGGTATGTCATCTGGACCAACGGCCTTTCCATTCTTCATCCTCTTCAGAGCTATCCTTACTTCTTCCTTGCTAATCCACTGCACTTCATGATTCACTATCCGCACATCATCCAACCTTCTCTCCCTCTCATTCTCTTCATTCATCAACCCCTCAAAGTACTCTTTCCATCTGCTCAACACACTCTCCTCGCTTGTGAGTACGTTTCCCTCATTATCCTTTATCACCCTTACCTGCTGCACATCTTTACTAGCTTGGTTCCTCTGTCTAGCCAATCGGTACAGTGCTTGGGCAGAATTCTAATTTCTGGATTTTTATTCCACTAGTCTAAGGTGCATGTCACTGCCTTGATCTTCTGTGTTAGAAGACAAACTGCAAAGATGTTCTGTATTCCTCAGTCGAGTGTTAAACTGGAAACACATCAACACTCAGTACTCTGTATTTAGTAGTTGTAACCAAAAGCCTACATCTCTTGTAGTATAAGGCTCCTGCTGTAATCATGCTTAAAGCTAGTTGCCATACCTGAAGCAATGGAAGTACTGATGAAGTGAGAAATAAAGTAAGACAAGCAGCTCTGAATTCATGCTATATGCAATGAAAGCAACTTCAGAGTCATACCTGAAGCACCTGAACGGTTCCAGAGTGAAACCTGAAGCAGTGCAAGCAGTTATATCAGCAAACCTGTAGCAATGCAAACAGTTCTGAAGTGATGTCTAATGCAAAACAGTTATCTACCCATTCCTGTGACATGGTAAACCAGTTCAGGGGTGATACCTTAAGTAACAGAAACAGGTCTTTAATTGCACCTGAAACATTATGAACAATTCTGGACTGACACTTGAAGCAATACAAACATTTAAGTAATGATACTTGAAGCCTTATAAATAGTTATGAAGGGAAAACCTTGAGCAATATAAGCAGTTATGTAATCAGTTTGTAGCAGTGTGAGCAGTTCCCAGAGTATAAAGTAAAACAAGCAGTCCTGTATTCCTATTTGAAGACATGTGAGCAGGTCTTGAGTGATACTCACAACAGAACTTACAGTTCTGTAATCCCACTCAAAGCAATGTGAACCGTACTGGACTGACAAATGAAGTAAAACAATCAGATGAAGCAACATTCCTGGAGCTAGGCAAGTAGCTCTGGAGTCATACACCCACAACTTAAGCAATGCAAACAATTCCACAGACTGCCCTTAACAAAGGAAAGGAATAGGGCAGATAATGCAAAGAAGCACAACCGCAATATTGCAAGTGAAGTAGCAAGACTTGTATGGTTTAGGATTAACAGATACAAATGTTGTGGGAGGCTCAGAAAAACTCCCCACCAGCTACAGATGAGGTTTCTCTCCTCATAATGACTTTAGAAGCTAAACTCCCCCTCTGTCTCCATCTCTTTCTGCTGTTAGTTATCAGTGCATGGGAATATGAAGAGCCATTGTTCAATTATTTAATCCTGGTGCAGCAAACATTATTCATTTACACACACCATAAATACAAAGTCACTTTCATAACAGAGGAATGTAGCGACAACACTACCCAACAGGTTTGATCTGTTATACTCAAAATTGATGCAATGACCAGTTTTTACCTCCCCTGAAGTGCCCTTAACTCCATTCTAGAGGTAAAACCTGATATATCTCACTGCCATGTCTGATGGTCACACTGAACAAAACCCCATTGCGTTCAATGAAAACAGAACTTAAACAAAACATCACTTTTAATTTCACACGCTTTATTTCGTTTGATTTTTAATGTATAGCTACCCTCTCTTACAAATTTCCATAGGACTATTATGTACCCCATCAATGCATTATAGTTCTACATTCAGAAACCATACAAAAAGTGCACCTAAATAACATACTGCAAATGTGTCATGATGTTCCTGGATCTCTGCCTCTGCACTACATATTAAACTCATCTCCTAGCTTCAGTGCAGAAAGACAGAAACTTCTTCTTCTTTCGGCTTTTCCTGGTTAGGGGTCACCACAGCGGATCACCTGTCCACTCATGATTGGCAGTTGAGTTTTACAGTGTCCAGTTGCCAGCCTGGCACTCAACCTTCCACAGAAGGCACACACACGCACACACTCACACCTAGGGCCAATTTAGAGTGCCCAATCCACCTACAGCATGTCTTTGGGAGGAAACCAGGGCACCCGGAGGAAACCCACGCAACCACAGGGAGGACGTGCAGACTCCGCACAGAAGGCACCCCAGCCGAGGATTGAACCAGAGAATCTCTTGCTGTGAGGCGGCAACGCTAACCGCCGCACCACCTTGCAGAAAGACAGAAACATCAAGCAGTATATATTATAGAATAGTCGTATAAAACAACAGCAGCAAAAAATAAGACTTATAATCCCTTTGTGCAGATTGTGGGTATTTCACATATTTATCAGCTTTTGGCCTGGGACAACAATTTTGAATTACCGACACTTTGTCATGGTGTAGTGCCATAGTGTCCAATATGCACATGGCCATGAAAGCTCACTCTAACTTGTGCTAGGTGGTACAGCAGACCTTGTTAGTGCTGCACACACACACACACACACACACACACACACACCGCTCTGACCTTTTTAACTTGGCCTACTGCCAAGCTCAGGGTTGAATATTATTTTTCATTTCATGGCTGCCCCGCATTTCATTACTTCCACAAATATTTCAAGCACAGCTCATGTCTGCAGTCTCTCTTTACTTCACTTTCACTTTAGTTTAAAGGTGTAGATAGCTACACATATGCAGCACAGGATATCCGCAATACGCTCTCAGGCTTACTGTCTGAATTACAACAGTTTCAATAAGTCTACTTGGAACCAAATGACAAAGCTGTAGGCATAACAGAATACAAACAGAGTCTGCAATGCTAACGTTAAAAAATGCCTTCTCATTCTTAAATGAACTGTACATAAATTAGGAATGATTTATGAATCTGACTGTGCTTCCCTTATTTTAAATTTTTTTATAAGAAGTACATCTTTCAAGACGTGTATGTGTGCGTGTGTGTGTGTGCGTGTGTGTGTGTGTGTGTGTGTGTGTGTGTGTGTGTGTGTGTGTGTGTGTGCGTGCGTGTGTGTGTGTGTGTGTGTGTGTGTGTGTGTGTGTGTGTGCGTGTGCGTGTGTGTGCCTGCATGCGCGTGAGTACATATGTGTTACTGTGGCTGTGCCTTACAGATGCACACTCTGTGAATGAGTAATGTAACTTACAGTCCTCCATGTTAAGCCTCTAGCTAGATTAACACTGTGAGTCAGTCTGGTAATCTATGTTCAGATTAGCTTCCACCCATCTGAATATCAATTTTGTATCACAGAACAGCAAGAGAGCTATTGCAGTTCCCTGTCAGGGAGTCAATACTCTTCCAGTGGTACTCTATAAAAATTATAGTGCTGCTCGAAGGTTTCCTCGATGAATGAGTGCAGCCAGATCCATCGCTAGAGTACTCAGCAAGTAGTCAGGCAAGAAGGACCAATCAAACTGCAATTCTAAGCTCACAGGATATCAGATGTCTTCCCTATAACTTGCCTAGGGGCAAACACAAAAATAATAGACACTGGCTGGAGGGTTGAATCCCATAATAATACATCTCGCTGTGGTATGCTAAAATCACGTGGCACAGCACAGGTAGAAAGCAGAAAAAAAAAGCATTGGAGATCACCTGGTGCACCTGGTGTAATCTTGGAGACAAAAATGCAACCATCTTCAGCCAGCATGAAAAGTCAGTGCTTGGAATAGAAGGTTATATATACTACAGTCAATGCTGCACCATTAAGCAGATACATAGTGCTACCAATTAAAAATGACAGAGAAAAGTTTCATGGCCGTGTCATCACCCCAAGCACAGCACAGGAAGAAGAAATGAAAAAAGCTCAGCTCACCACCTCCTGCTGCATTCAAAGACTGCGGAATGGGCAGAGGTAATCAAACAGTCAAAACTGAGGCAGTGTCATCCCTAGACACACCACAATTAGACATGAAAAGGTGCACTGTGGATGCATCTGTAGAAGGCAAGCTATACTGTTCAACCAAAGCAGCACTTTGTCAGCTCCTTAGATGCTGACGTAGGAAGCTGAGTCCACAAGAAAAGACAGCATCTCTCACAATGATATGAAGGACGCGCCCTGCACCACTGGGGTCTATATCATATAATTGAACAAACTATTCAGCGAATGCTTATTAGTCGAACACTAATAAGCAAAAACACTAAATACTGTTTCACTGGGTTAAAAACCAGTTGACCAACTCAGCAAACCACAGAAAAAAATCACTAAACAAAACCCATTTTAGTGGGGGGCTATGCCCCCACACCCTCCAATGTGGGGTCTGCCCCTCCAAATATAAATATACCAACTCCGAGATCACATTACAGGAGAGGAAAGGGCAAATCCCCGATGAAGGCTGACTGGTTATTTTTCCATTGAAAATGTTTAGCTTAAATAAATGCTCAATATTGACTGTTTTCACTTATTAGTGTTCGACTAATAAGTGTTCGCTGAATAGTTCATTCAATTAAATGATATAGACCCACAGCACTGCAAGTTCTTACTGTCATGTAAGACCATGGGGAGGAAAATGCAACAAATAACATTTCAATAATGGAACAGAACATCAGGGAAGCTGTCATTTCATGAAAGCTTCATGTGTGGCAGATTCCCCAAACAAATTACCATATGAACCCAGTTGTAAACCATGCACAGTTGTACAGGGGTCACCACATGCTGCCAGAGTGGGCATGTTGCATTTGTGTTAATGACTATTAGGCAGTCCTAGAATCAGTACCAGTCATGTCAACTGATGAAATACCTCTTGGAATACAAATTACTATCCACTCAGCAACATGGTTTCAGACCCTTTCATAGCACCACCACCGCACTTACATCATTCACTAATACTGTCAATAACCACAGAAACAATGGACTGCTAGTATCTGCAACTCTCTTAGACTTACCTAAAGCCTTTGACATGGTCAACCATGAAAAACTGCTTCATACACTAACCACCCAAAATCTCAGCTTCTCTACTATTTCTTGGTTTAAGAGCTACCTAGATGGTAGGTAACAAGCTGTTGTTGTTGTTTGTCTTTCAGCTTTTTCCTGGTAAGGGGTCACCACAGCGGAACTCCGGTCCGCTAGTGATTGGCAGTAGATTTTTTTTTTTACGAAACGCCGAGGTGCCAGCTCAATGCCCAACCCTCAACGAAGGCACTCCCATTTACACACGCATGCTTTTCTAACGCTACTCAACCGCGGGGAGGACATGCAGACTCCACACAGAAGGCATTCCCAAGCCAAGCCGAGAATCTAACGGGAGAACCTCTTGCTGTGAGATAACAACGCTACCGCAGTACCACCGCAGAAGTAGGCAACAGCTCTCTCCCTTACTGCCTGTCTCCCTAGGTGTACCCCAAGGCTCCATCCTGGGTCCTCTACTCTTCACCCTATTTACTAATCAACTACCATCCACCATACCCAAAGCCTCAATAGTCCAATATGCAGATGATACCACCATTATCTCTGCAGCCAACTCCCTTGACCACCTCCTCTCCCTAACACAAGAATGCTTTTCCCTGGCAGAAACATGGATCACTAACCAAAACCTCATTCTAGACCCAGACAAAACTAAATTACAGATCTCCACCCTTTTCATCTAACTTTTCAGTCTCCTCTCATAACAACACCATCACACCCAGCAGTCACGCCAAACTGCTACGCCTTGAAATTTACAATAGCCTTAAATATGACTTTCATATCTCCCAGACCATAAAAAGAGTCCACAGAAAAATGGGCCTACTCTATCGCAACAAACAGTTTCTCACCAGTCACTCTAGGTTATCACAGCCAGGACATACCTCCTATCGACCCTACTTTACGCCTCCCCCGTGCTTACCAATCTTCGAAAAACTGAGCTCAAAAAACTAGATAGCTGCTACAATAAAATAGACAGATTCGCCACAGGATCACCTTCTAGAACCCACCATTGCGAAAGCCTCAAAAAACTCAACTGGCTAGAACTCCCCATGACCCTTCAAGTCAACCAACTAGCACTTGCTCACAAAGTACTACACCATTCAGGTAACACACCAGCCCTGCAGCAACTACTCCAGCCTTACACCACTACCAGATCCCTGAGATCAAGTCCCCAACACCTTAAGGTAACAAACTTTAAAAATGAGGCAGGTCGATCCGGTGATAGCCACTTCATCTCTAAAATCTGGAACTCCCTTCCAGCTCACATAATAAATAACAACTCCACCACCCAATTCAAAAAACTACTCAAAACACACTTCCTGAATCACAGATTATGTATCTGTACAAACCCTGTATAGTAACTCGTATGTCTCTGTTTCCAGCAACTAGAGTAACAGCTTATTTACTGCTTTTGTAATGTCTGCATGGGGTAATCATATCACTGAACACTATAAAGAAACCTAAAATACACAGTATGTCTCTCATGTGTAGAAATGAGTTATGAAGTTATCTACTCTATCTTCTTGCTATACATGCTGTTAAACACCTCTGTAACATGTATATATTGTAGCTAGTGAATGTTGGCAAATACACTCTTTGGTTAACTCATTATCTTATATTTACTATACTTCTATAAGAAGTATAAAGACTGTGTACTCTATATATTGTTTATTGAACCTTTTGGTTAACATGTCTTTCTCTTGTTAATGATGTTACTGCTCTGGAACTTTTCTCCCCGGGCCTCCACTGAAAATGGACATATATGCAGTTGGACTCTCCTGGTTTACAAATGTAAAATAAATAAATATTGTTACATACATGCATGTGCAATTCTAATGAGAGGCCGCTAGACTCCTGCTGCTCTTGGATTACTGAGTGGTGGTTTGATAGCCATTAAAGTAACACTGGATGGGTACTGTATGTCACAAAGATACTACTAGTGCTATGGCTACAGCAACATTTCAGTGATAAGTCCACATTATAACTTCCTATAAATGTCTAGGGACTAGAAATATAGGTAAAAATAGAATTCTCCCAAAAATCTTAGCAACAGATATCTAATAAATCCCAGCTATATACACATTGCTGCATGGGTTAGTGTTTCTGTCTCAGGTTAGAGGTTGGCATAATGGGTAAGGTGTTTACCTTACAAACATAAGGTGCATGGTTTGATTCTCACATAGGGTAACTGGCTAGGCTGAAAATGACCCACAAGGGTAGTTAGCCTAGTTCTAACCTATGAACCTAGTGAAGTATTATTTCTACCTATGAACCTATATGATTGGATGGGAAATAGGAAATTCACCCCAGGGATCACTTCTGTGACTCTGCTCGACAGGGGCACAGGAAAATAATTTTATTGGGTGGCGAAAGCCAGGGTACATTTTTGGCTAGGCTTATATAGGCCCTAGAGCCAATAGCCTAGTACCTACCTATGAACCTATGAACACCTTTTGGTTTGATGGTCATGTTCCTAGATGGAGTGCCTTCAGTGTGACCTGAGTGTCCTCCCTGCATCCAAGTGGATCTTTTTCAGTGCTAAAGTTTCCCCCTTACTACAAAGCCATGCCATTATGTAAACTGGTAATTCTCTGTGTTTATTATATATGTGGGTGCGTGCTCATGTGTGCATGCACTTGTGTGTGTGTGTGTGTGTGTGTGTGTGTGTGTGTGTGTGTGTGTGTGTGTGTGTGTGTGTGTTTGTGTAACTCTCGATGGACTGCCATTCATCATGGAATGGTCCTGTCTCTATTACAAACACTAAATGCAAGGAGAGATTCAAGATGCCATACAACCCTGAGATGGATAAAGCACGTATCAAAGAATGAAGGCATACCTCTTAGCTGCACAGATTTTCGCAGAATGTCCAGATTTTTGCCTCATATTTTTGGTCTGTTCCTCATAAAATCTGTAGTTTTCTGGCAAGTCACTGGGACAATCTGAGGACTGAAGTCACTAAATAATGACTTACATTTGAGTTTCACTTCAAATCCTTCAGAAAATATGTAACACAAACCCTGCTACTCTAGCAACTTTGCCCTGTGAAAAAAACACTGTTCCGGGTGTTCGAGATTGCAAGCTTTCGCTTAAAAGGGGTAGATGAATTAGCGTTCGCTTTTCTGAGCGTTCGCTAATTCAACATAGACCCGACTTTTACTAGTTTATATTACATTAATAGGAATAAGTCAGTATGTAAACAAAATAGTCAAAGACTTTTAGGCTAAAACTATAAACCGAAGAGGATGGTGTGTAAAGAGAATTAATTTATTTTTACTGCTACTTAACTTTCCTAGATTGAATAGATCAATATAGTTGTTGTTGTTTGTCTTTTGGCTTTTCCTGGTTAGGGGTCGCCACAGTGGAACTCCGGTCCACTAATGATTGGCAGTAGGTTTTTACACTGCCGAGTTGCCAGCTTGATGCCCAACCTTCAACGAAGGCACGCCTATTCAGGCATGCCTTTCGGAGCGCCACTCAACCGCGGGGAGGACATGCAGATTCCACACAGAAGGCACTCCCCGCACTCCAGCCGAGAATCGAATGGGAGAACCTCTTACTGGCAACAACGCTACCGCTGCACCACCGCGGATCACTGAATAGATCAATATAGTATTACCCAGGATATGTTTCATTTGATAACATTTTTGTTAAGATTTGTCAACTTCATAGGTTAGTTTTATTTTTATTAATGGAGTGGTGCTTAGCTAATATTTAAAACGCTCTTAAATGCTTGATAGACATACTAATAAAATGATTCCAGTTTAAGGATTTAAAATTAAGCTATTCAGATATTCAGTATTATTTAAACCAGGGATTCCAAAAGTGTGCGCTGTGGCACCCTGGGGAGCTGTGGCTTCTTCACATGGGTGCCGCGAACTAATAAGCTTAGCCACAAAATAAACCACGAACTAATAAGCTTAGTTACTAAGCTTATTAGTTTGTGGTTTATTTTACGGCCGTGCTAAAGGTTATAGGCTACACAGGAGGAGAGCATCTAACCCTGGCTTACATTATTTATCTGTAGTTATTGAATGGGAACTTTCGTCTGAGGACAGCCTATGTGTCATCACATGTCAAAGCAGGAGGTGTGGTTAGGTCAGCTTTTTTTACAGCAGGAAGTTGAAATGTACTGTAACAGTCACTGATTTTTTATAGTAGCAATAGAGATCTGCTCTATCCATGGCTTGAAACAATTTACAGTCATCTGATGGATTTTTTTGTTTATTTATAGTTAATTAAAACACCCCCATCAGGGGCAACAATATCCTAGATCTAGTCATTACCAATATGAGTGACACCTGAAGTCAACGCCTCATTGGTCCGATCCGACCATAAGCTAATTAACCCTTGATATCCACATCCTGCCTCCACCCCCCCATTAAGGAAACCATGGTAAAAAATTTCTCCAAAGTCAACTTCATGCTTCTTAAGACAGAAATGGTGAACTTCATGACACCCATGCAGATGGACAATACAGTTACGACTACTGAATCCTACACAATTGCACTTTATAAGTACTTACATGAGTGCATGGATCATGCTAGCCCAAACAGAACCAAGACGCTATCCTCCAAAAAAAGGAAGCTAATCTGGTGGTCCTCTGCCATAAACAAACTGTACAACAGAAGGAAGAAACTCTTGCAAAAGAGAGTAAAATCCCACGAGTGGAGGAGCTCCCTGGTCAGCCTCAGTAAGAAGCTGCGATCCCTGATAAAATCCTCCAAAGCTAGTTATGAAAACAAAATCGCCACTGATTCTAAAGACAACCACAAAGCATTCTATAGCTATGTCAAGAATCTCAATGGCAACACTCAGATCTGCTCTGAGTTACAGCGCAATGGCACTAAATATACAGACCCAACTGATATTGCGAGCATCCTGACAGATAGGTTCAGTGCTATCTTTACCCCCCTCTCACCCGCTAAAGAGCCCATCTCTATACCGGAAGAATGCAAAGTTCCTGTAATCATGGCTGCACAGATAAAAACCACACTCTCCAAAGCCAAGAACACAGCATCCATGGGACCAGACAACATCCCAGGCTGCGTTCTATATGAACTACAGAACGAACTGACACCCCACCTAAGCACCATGTTCAATCATAGCCTCACCTCAGGCTTTGTGCCTGCTGAATGGCGCACAGCAACGGTTATCCCACTCCACAAGGGGGGAGCCACCACGGACCTTGGGAACTACCGCCCCATTAGCCTGACGAGCCTGGTCTGCAAGGCCATGGAACGTATCATCATGGAACTTATAAACAAAGACATTGGTAATCTCCAAACTCTGGATCCCACCCAGATCGGGTTTATAAAAGGCAGATCATGTCTCCTAAACCTGACAGACTTCTTTGAAGCAGTCACCAAAGCTGTAGACAAGGGTAAGGTGGTTCACACAGCCTATCTAGATCTTGCCAAGGCTTTTGACACCATTCCCCCACTCTGGAATTATAGATACACTTACTAAACTAGGTATAAATCCCTATGTCACAAGATGGGTTGCCAATTGGCTCACTGACAGAACCCACACTGTGAAAGTAGCAGACTCCAAATCCGACTTCAGACCAGTGACAAGTAAAGTACCACAGGGTTCAATCCTGAGTCCTCTCCTGTTTGGTATCTACTTCTCTGAAGTACAGGCTAATACAGAAGGTCTTTGGCTAACGAAGTTCGCAGATGACTGCAAGCTAGGAGTCATAATCGAAACTCCTAACGATGTGGACATCCTACAAAAGGGGCTCACTGAGACAGATGCCTGGTGTCAAAGCCATGGCCTCAAGCTCAATGCTAAAAAGTACATTGTCATCCCCTTTGGTAAAAACTCTGTACCCATGAACTACAACATAGCTGGTAGTATACTTAACACCGAAAGTGTGATAAGACACCTTGGGACACAGGTGGACAGTAGTCTCTCCTTTGATAATCACATCGCCACAGTAGTCAGGAAATCCTTCTACGTGGCACACCTCATCACAAAAGGTTTCTCATCCAGAAAAAAAGAGGTCATTGTTCACCTCTACTCATCACTCATTAGACCCATTATAGAGTACAACGCCCCTTTTGGTATGTACCTCACAAGACATCTACAACAACTGGAAAGGCCGCAGGAATACCTCATAAAGAGGATTACCGGCATCAAACAGATGCCCTACGCAGACCGACTCAAAAAACTCCAGCTTTACTCTGAGGCATATCGCCTACTCAGAGATAATCGCTGCCTAACATACAAAGCTATGTCAAACCCAGAGCTGTTGGACATGCTCCACTTAAAAAAATCCCAATCCCTCCAAGCTACACGCTCTAGGGACCTAAACCTTGTCACCACAATAAACAGAACATGCCGGAGGGATAGATTCTTGTCCCAGAGACTTCCCATACTCTGGAATAAACTACCTATCTATATCAAACAAAGCTCCTCATTAGTACTCTTCAAGAAAAATCTTGATGATTGGATGGGAAATAGGAAATTCACCCCGGGGATCACCTCTGTGGCTCTGTTCGGCAGTGGCACAGAAAAATAATTTTCTTGGGGGGCAAAAGCCAGGGTACCTTTTTGGCTGGGCTTGTATAGGCCCCAGGGCCGATAGCCTAGTACCTACCTATGAACCTATGAACTATCCTAGTGAACAGGATATAACAGGAGGCTGCAGTGAGCACGTTGGTCTCCCCAAGTTGTTAGTCAGGTTCAGACATGCAAAAGAAAGTAGTGCTTCCACTGGTTCAGCTCCTTTCTGCTTTGGGTAAAATATTGTTGGATCTGGATCTGACTGCTGGTGAGAGCTTGTTCACTCTAATTTTGAAAATAAAAATCAGAATTTTAAGTTTTACATAGCTGCTTTTGGCAAACAATGCTGCCAATGGATGTTACAGTTGTTTGTTACCTATAGCTCAGTAATAGCTATGTTTTCACTTCTCAGTTGTAGAAGTATTATAATGCCTTAGCAAGACTATACATTTTTATTATAATGCCTTAGCAGGACTGTACGTTTTTATTATAATGCCTTAGCAGGACTGTACGTTTTTATTATAATGCCTTAGCAGGACTGTACGTTTTTATTATAATGCCTTAGCAGGACTGTACGTTTTTATTATAATGCCTTAGCAGGACTGTACGTTTTTATTATAATGCCTTAGCAGGACTGTACGTTTTTATTATAATGCCTTAGCAGGACTGTACGTTTTTATTATAATGCCTTAGCAGGACTGTACGTTTTTATTATAATGCCTTAGCAGGACTGTACGTTTTTATTATAATGCCTTAGCAGGACTGTACGTTTTTATTATAATGCCTTAGCAGGACTGTACGTTTTATGCCTTCATACTTCCCTGCTGTCCATGATTTTGACCCAAAGTTTTGCTCTCTTCCTCTCCTGAAACTGGAGGTTTGGGGAGAAGAAGTGATGGATTATATTTAATAAATTACTACAATAATTGGTGTTGTAGACTTCTTTTACTAATGCATATTGATTTACATTCTCGTATTGCATCGACTTCTGAAATTAATGGCGCTAATATTTTAAAAAGTGGTCCACATTATTTCTGTATGTGTTCGTGATCGTGGAGGTAACAGATTAAGGCATATTCTATAACTGTATTATCTCTGTTTATGTTTGTGTGTGCGTATATATATTCCTGGCATTTGGTCGAATGCTTATTTCACTGAATGACAAATCACTGAGCCAAAATAGTTAAAAGTGCATTTATTTGAATGATCAATTGGTTGAAAGTCAGTCTCACTGAATGTGACAGCTGCACACAGGTTTGTAAAACACCAGTATAAATATGAAAAGTATATGAAAAATGCACTTGGGGTTACCTGTACATAATCACAGCTGGTGTAATTTCCAGTTGAGTACTGGGTATGATTTCATGTGAGTGACATTTTCACATTTTTCCACAGTTCTGCAACCGTGGAGTTAGTATATTTAAGTAAAGGGATGTGTGAGGGACAAAGCCCCAATATGGAGGGTCTCCTGCAAAAACTTTTTTTTTTTTAAAGATTTTTCCTTGGGTGATTACGTCTATATAATATTGCAGCTATTTGGAATTGGATTATATGGCATTTCAGTGAAATGGTTGTCAGCAATTTGATTCAGTGATTTGTGTAACAGTGAGATTGAAATTCAACCAGGTGTGTGTGTGTGTGTGTGTGTGTGTGTGTGTGTGTGTGTGTGTGTGTGTGTGTGTGTGTATATATGTATGTGTGTATGTATATATATATATATATATATATATATATATATATATATATATATATATATATATATATATATATATATATATATATACACACACACACACACACACACACACACACACACACACACACACACACACATTAGTGTCATATCATCTGTAACCAAATGTGTATGTAATGAAACTGCAAAAGCTACTCAGTTTTAATTGTTGTTTTAACTGTGTGAGAGCTAGGATTTAACTTTTTTGTTGGCTGTGTACTTCCCATACATGCATTTGGTGTATTGACTGTAGACTCTTGTTCAGTTAGAGGGCCTGCCATTGTTGCTGTCATAATTAAAGGCTTTCTTTTTTGTATGGGCACTAGTTTTTAAGCATTGTGCTTGCTGCTTGAAATGATGCTCATGTTGGTGTCTAGCACCAGGACTGGATCAATGACATTTATAAGATAGTTTCAGACTTTAATGAACCAAATCAAGGGAAAGAAAAATATGTGAAATACATGCATATGTAACTGAAACATATAATAATGATATGGTCTTTTTTCAATTTATCCTAATTTATATGAGACTGGAGTTATTGACAAAATTGTTCTTGTCATGTCAGTCTTCATTGGAGGTGATGTGAAACACATCTTATTTGTAGGTTGTTACATCTACTGGACCAAGTGTGTTTTTATTCTCAAATAAGTAAAAATGTTGGCAACTTAGCAGTGCTGCAATGACTTGTATGTTGAGTCACCACAGAATAGTGTATGATGCAGCTTTCTGGCACCAGTTAGGAACATGCTAACTTTGCATCCAGAGAATAAATACTAACCCTTTTAATTAAAAAAAATATATATTATTTCGCACAGTATACTTGTTAGAATTTGGACACTGTGGTGGTGATGCTGCAGTAGTGTTGTCGCCTCACAGTAAGACGTAGCCCCATTCGATTTTCAGAGTGTCTTCTGTGTGGCGACATGCGCGAATGGGCGTTCCTTCGTTGAAGGTTGTGCGTCAGGCCCAGCAAGTCAGCACGTAAAAATCTATTGCCAATCATTAGCGGACCGGAGTTCCGCTGTGGCGACCCCTAACCGGGAAAAGCCGAAAGACACAACAACAACAACTTGTTAGAATTTGATTGGGGGGGGAGGTGCCTTGGGAAAAGCTGGATTCAACAAGGGAGCCAAGAATCTAAAAAGTTTGGGAACCACTGATTTAAACTGATAATTATGTTGTTAAGCATAAGTTTTCATACTTCTGTAATTATCTCAATAAAAATGTACTCAGAAAAGTTATTTCTTGCTGAACTTACATCAGCTTAACAAAAGTGTTCTAACAATATATGTCCAGGTTGTATAGTTTCCAAAATATGAAAATGTATTTGTGAAAGTTTGGCAAAAGATATAATTCTGGGTTTGGTGCATTATGACATATAGCATTTATCAAAAATACTATGAATGCGCTGGCTGTTATCATTGTAAAGAATACGTCTTTCTGGTAACATTGCTATTTGTACAATTTTAATAGCTTCTGTTGTTCACAAAATGTTTACCTTTGTTTATCGTATGCTTTTTAAGATGATTTTTCAGAAAATGCTCTGGAATGAAAGGATATGTGTAGGCTGCTAAAAGTGTGACATTCCATACCACATAAGTGCTATTGAGCCAGAGGAAGCAAAACATTCATTCCATCTGCAAGGCATTTTAAAATATAGAGACAAACAGTTCTGCAGGTTCAAATTCAACAAGACTTTAATTTTCTTCAAAATGCAGTAATCAAGCTAGAACGCTGATCAGTTTCTACAAAGACACTGTGCTGTAGCCAAACTACTACAGGAACAGCAATGTTTTAATTTCATTTTTAGACATTTTTTCCTATAGCTGCGTAGGAAGAATGCATCCATTTCTCATGTTTGCATAGCAACTACAGTAAAAAATAAACATATGCTGGTACAGCACAGATCTCTAAGTAAAGAATGCTCAGTCCATACCTCTCAACTGTCCAGAGTTTCGCAGAATGTCCACATTTTTGCTTCATATGTTTGGTCTGTTCCTTACAAAATTTGTGGTTTTCTGGCAAATCACTGGGATGATCTGAGGATTAAAGTCACCAAATAATGACAAACATTTGAGTTTCAGACCAATTTTTTTTCAGAAAATGTATGTTAACACAAACCTGTTACGCTAGCAACTTTCTAAGATTATAAAAGCAATACTAAAATTTGCCCCTATTGTTGGGCCTTTGACCCCCATTTTGTCAGGCTTTGTCCAGATTTCTTGCACTAAGAGGTTGTGAGATATGATATTCACACTTTAGACTGGCATCCAGAGCAAATTTCTGTTTTGTGTTAGAGAATTCCCTCCCCCCCACCAAAGAAAAAAATAAACTTGGTGAGAGCTCTACTTGGCTAACTAACAATAGGTCTCTGGTGTTTAATGAAACCAAGCTATCAACTGCTTGGCTGTTACTCATTTGCTGTATCACTTTGACAATGACAAATGGCTGTCACAACTAAAGCACGGATGTTAACATTATCAGAACGTGCTACATTCTCTGTAAAGCAAAACCAGGTAAGAATACAATATAGCAATAACCCACGCCTGGGTGTGGGTAATGCTGGATTTACCCACGGTTGGCGTGGTTTGGTCCCGAGGGCGAAGCCCAAGGGACCAAACAAAGCCAACCGTGGGTAAATACAGCATTACCCACACCCAAAAGTGGGTTATTGCTATTATACCATGACATTATTTAAGAAAAGAAACTATTACTTTTCTTAAATAATGGCATAGTATAATGCCTGTTTACTGCCCTTCCGCAGATGTCTGACATCCACGGCAGTTATGATGTACTGCGCGCCTGCGCAGTACATCAGAGCTGTGGGCAAAAGCAACGGAGAAAGCAAGATCTCCGTTGCTTTTTTTTTTTACTGTTTCGCTATGTTAAATGGGTTTAACATAGCGAGACAGCTTTAAAATAAGCAACGGAGATGTCCGTTGCTTATTTTAAAACTGTCTCGCTATGTTAAACCCATTTAACATAGCGAGACAGTGTTTTAAAAGTAGAGTTATACTAATGGAAAAAAGTCCGGGTGACCGGACCTTTTTCCATTAGTATAACTCGATTTACAATCAGCATGCACGTTTTGGGGGGGTCATGGTATAATAATGAGTAATGAAGGACGGCTTCAGTAAGACATAGCCTGACCTGAGGTTTCAAGTGAAGGCGACAATACTTCAATATCAAGTTTCTCTCTCCTCATAAAGAGACTGATTCCTACTTTAATTCAACCCAAAACTGCCACATTTAAAGAAAACATTTCAATATTTCTCCTTCTGTTTCCCATCTGTACTTGAGTTTACAATATCTATCTGGTCATACAGTTTTAGCAGTCTGTGAAATCTCACGTTATCTGTCACATCAACTGTTACCCCAGAGAATCACTATGGAAGTCAGAAAGGCAGAAGGAGATGAAGTCGCAGCTGATTTTTACAGCCTTTTCCCCAGAGAATCTAAGA
>NC_056737.1:1828086199-1828126199 GCF_019279795.1 Protopterus annectens
TTTTTCACATTATAAATAATTTTCTTTAAACTAGATTATTTCCTATAATGCAATTATGATTTATCAATTCACACAGAAGAATGAAGTACTCATTCATTACTCAGTACTTCAGTTGTAAAAGAGCTGTAAAATTAAAATCATTGCATTTGAAATACCTGAGTGAGGTCACACAGCAGTCTATGTTCTGTTCTCAGAATCAGTCCTTGCTGTCAGAACTAACTGATATTCAAGCTAATTAACTGATATCCATGACTAACTAACTGACAACCATGGCTAACTATCTGATATCCATGACTAACTATCTAACTGATAGCCAGACTACTAAGTATCAGGAAATCCAATTCCTACATTTCCTCCAAAATGTAATGAGGCCATGGCTTAGAATCAAGGACACCACAACCAATAATACAGATGGACTGGACAAAGGAACAGTATAGCCACAAAACAATTTTAACTGAATTAATCATCATATATAATAGTAGAAAAAACCCAGAAATGCTAGTTTCCCTACCCTGCAAACTTTCCTCAGTACTAGACCCAAGGTCCTGGCCATGTTAATGAATTTTGCAAACCATGAAAACATAAGTTAAAGACATTAATGCACTTCATTAAACATACAACTGAACATCCTAACAGCCACTGAGCCATGATTTGACATAAGGAAATGAAAGGTGACTAGAATTATTTTTATAGGTAACATAACATGTACTAGAAGAAAAAACATGATGCTCATTGTCTTAAAATGTTTGGCATGTAACACACACACACACACACACACACACACACACACACACACACACACACACACACACACACACACACACACATGCACACGCACACACACACACTTGCACACACGTGCACACACACACACGCACACACACGCAGGCACACGCACACACACACACACACACACACACACACACACATACACACGCACACACACACACACACACACAGACACACACACACATACACACACACACTCACACCTTTGTAAAAAATGGCTTTAAACCACTTTGGCTGTGTCCAAGGTCAAATATCTCCTTGAAGGTGTATCGCAGAACATCAACTATCTCACTCTAGAAGAACTTGGAGGTTTAATATCTACATAGAGTTGTCAACTTTGCAGGAGAGGACAAACACTATTTCACTTGAAAAGCAGTTATAAACCCAAAAGTCACTATCCTAAAACATTTTTTTTCAAATACACCCCGCTATATACCTACTGAAACATCTTCTCTGACTTCATCTTCTCTGAAGGCTGGCATTTGTCTGACATTTACTTCTAGGAGCCTCAGAGACTAATGACCATATCTAGTGCTGGTAAAACACATGCATTGATGTAAGACTTGAGTATCTCATCACCCAATCAGAAGAGTTGATTTAAATGACAGTGGCTTTTTAGTGTTACTTGTCCATCTTTCCAATAACTTGTTGTGTCTTTTGGTTTTTCCCAGTTAGGGGTCGCCACAGCAGAACTCTGGTCGGCTAATGATTGACAGTAGATTTTTACGTGCCGAGTTGCCGGCCCTGACGCACAACCTTCAACAAAGGTATGCCCATTCACACATGTCTCTACACAGAAGACGCTCTAGCTGAGAATCAAACAGGACAATGTCTTACTGTGAGGCGACAACCCTACCGTAGCACCACCATGAAACTTAATCAGCCCAAGAAAAGTAAAGTATGAAAATCTTCCTGACAACCTTCACAGTTAAAAAAAGCTATAATAAATTTATTTTTGGAAAGCTGTTACAACAAATTCGCAAAGTTCACGTTGAGTGCTAAGGACTCACCATATCACGGTAAAAGTCTACATTCCATCAACTGACATAATATTATCTGTAAACCTTTAGACTGTCCATCCATCAGTCAACTATTCAACCTACATCCCAAACAGAACTCTCAGGTCTGGAGACAACTCCTCACTACATCTATATTGGTGGGAGGGTGGCCTAATGGTTAAGGTGTTTGTCTTATAAACACAAGGTGCAGGGTTTGAGTCTCACAAGGGATAATTGGCTAGGCTTAAAATGACAAGGGCAGTTAGCTTAGTACTAATCTATGGACCTATAAACCTTCCAATTCTTCTGACCAAAGTTTTTACTCTACTCTGTTGCTAAAGCTTGGAACTCCCTCCCACTACATATCAGAATGGATGCCAATCTGTCTTGCTTTAAATCCTTATTAAGAGAATACTTAATGATATCCTGAATCTGTTTTTGTTCCCATCCTGGGTGAAACTACATACAGTATGTATTCTTTGTCGTTCTTCTGCCTTCCTCTCGCTGCTTTCTTCACTCCCTCTCCCCCTGTCTTTCTGCTCCTCTACCTCCTCCTTCTTCTT
This sequence comes from Protopterus annectens, assembly GCF_019279795.1. Lineage (NCBI taxonomy): Eukaryota > Metazoa > Chordata > Ceratodontiformes > Protopteridae > Protopterus > Protopterus annectens. The sequence goes on from NC_056737.1 coordinate 1,828,088,550, forward strand.
GTTCCAGTCTTTCTCCTCACCTCCTCTGTGCATTTCTATACTCCTTCTCAATTTTATCACTATATCTTCAAGAAAAACAAGAAAATCCAGGAGGTAATCTTAGCTCTCAGACTGAAAACTTGAGAAAAGGCATGAAGTGCAGTAAAATGAGTTTTCTGTCAACGAAGAACTTGTTAAGTGAAGAGCTACAGTTTGTAAGATACCATCCCTGTAGAGAAATTCAGGAAGAGAAGAGTACAGTTGTGTACACTTACCATAAATGTAGATGTTCGAGTGTATTCACTGTTGCAGTCATCACATTTGGGTTATCTGCCTGCAGGTAGCCCTCAGCCGGCCTGAATACCAGAGTCTTGGGATTTCTGCATCGGATGCTGTCGCTTCTTCCATGACGTCAGGTCGTCAGGGGTATAAAACATGCAGCTGACGCCATTACATCAGCTTTTCTTGCCCCAGATGTCAGGTGCCCCCAAAATAGGAAGCAATTATATGGTGTGGAACACCCCCAGCAAAAAGCAAATATACATAGTATAAGATATGCCAAACCAAAAAGGATAGGTGAAAGCAAAGACAATCAGGGGGCTGGAGGGAGGGTAACAAGGACTGCAACAGTGAATACACTCGAACATCTACATTTATGGTAAGTGTACACAACTGTACTATGTTCTTCGTGTTTCACTGTTGCAGTCATCACATTTGGGTTGATTCCCAAAGCTAAGGAAGGGGGGAGGTAGATTAAGAAACATTAGGACTGGTAATCAGGCCCTGTAAAACTGCTGTGGCAAATCCAGCTCTGGATTTACGAAAGGCAGGCAAATGGTAATGCTTGGTGAAAGCGTGTACAGAGCTCCAGGTTGTAATTTCCAGGATGTCCCTGGTAGGGACTCCTCTGAGAAATGCAGTAGAGGTAGATGTAGCCCTAATGGAATGTGTTCTTATCCCCTGTGGGGTAGGTTTTCCATGGTGCTTGTAGCAGAAATGGATGCAGTGTGCTATCCATTTAGATTTGGTTTGCTTTGAAATGGCCTTCCCCTCTGCCCCTACAGCAAAGCTGACTAGCAGCTGGTCAGATTTTCTGAGAGGCTTAGTCCTGTCCAAATAGAATCTAAGCTGTCTGTGCACATCTAGAGAATGCAGTATCCTTTTCCCTTTATTTTGAGGATTAGGGAAAAAAGTAGGTAAATAAATAGACTGGTTTAAAGCCACACTAGACACCACCTTGGGCATAAAAGATGTGTTAGTCCTGAGGGAAACCCTGTCCGCATGGAAGATAATGAAGGATTCCACTGCCATAAGGACCTGCAGTTCAGACATTCTTCTTGCTGAAGTGATGGCTAGAAGTAAAGCTATTTTCCATGAGAGGAATTTCAACTCTGCTGTAGCAGCCGGTTCAAAGGGGGGGGGGGGGGTGTAAGCTTTTCCAAAATACAAAGTTAAGGTCCCAGGCTGGAGTGGGAACTCTCCCGGGGGGGTCTTAAATTTTTGGTCCCTGTAAGGAACTGCTGCCAGAAGATGAGAGAAGAGGGGTGGCTCAGTATTGTAATGAGCTGAGATGGCAGAGGCATGAATCTTAATTGAAGAGAAGGAGGCTTTTGTGGAGCATTTCTGTTACGTAATCTAGTATATGAGGTAAGCTGGGCACAGTTGTGCCCATCCCTTGAGACTGGCACCAGAAACAGTATATTTTCCATTTTTCTGAATAGGATTTTCTAGTACTAGGCCTCCTTGCCTCAAGAATGACATCCAGTACCTGCTTACTGAGGGTTGCTAGAGGTGAGTTCAGGGGATTAGCCAGGCTGCAAGGTTCAGGGTCTGAAGCCGAGGGTGCAGAATCTGCTGGGACAGCAGGGAAGGGGTCTGAGGCAGGTGCCATGGTTGTAGCACTGTCAGATTGTGCAAAAGAAGATACCAGTGCTGGCGTGGCCAGTCTGGTGCAATCAGGATTGTCCTTGACTTGTCCTGTTTGATCTTTAGTAGAACCTTCGAGAGGAGACGTGGGGGAGGCATAAACTGAGAGGCTTTCCCAGGAAAAGGACAGGGCATCCACCTTCCAAGCTTGGCTGTGGGGAGTCCTGGTACAGTATTTGTTCAACTGATAGTTCTGAGAGGAAGCAAACAGGTCCAGCTCTAGTGTCCCCCATCTGTTCCCCCAAAAGCTTGAATATTTTGGGTTCCAGTTTCTATTCCTGTGGGTCCATGAGATTTCTTGTTTGCCTGGCAGGAATTGAGCTAGTAGGTGCACTTGGTTGCTCAAGGCTGTGTTCCACAGAGCCATGGCTAATCTGCAGAGTGACTAGGAATGTGTTCCCCCCTGCTTGTTTATGTAACACATAACTGTGGTGTTGTCTGTCTTTACCAACAGTTGTCCTGGAAGAATAAGGCCTTTGAAGGCTGTCAGAGCATTCTGCACAGCTGAGATTTCTTTTTGATTGATATGTAGGTGCATCTGCTTCGAGTTCCATTTGCCCTGAATGCACTGCCATGCCATGTGTGCCCCCCCCCCCATGCTGATGCATCTGTTGTTAGGGTTTGGGCGGCAGGGGGTAGAGTGAAAGGGAGTCCCTTGTTGTGGTTACAGGCCTCTGCTCACCAAAGGAACTCTGCCCTTAGACACGGAATGATAGGAATTATTATTTCCAGGTCCTGAGAATGTTGACACCATAGACTTTTTTAGATACCATTGAAATTTCCTCATATGCAGTCTTGCATATGGAGTTAACAGAATGCAAGAGGCCATAAACCCCAGAGCTTGCAATATTTTCCTTGCAGATAGCCGAGTTTTTGTGGCCAGCAGGTTGAAGTAAGTTGTCAAATAAATTTGTTTCTCTGAAGTGAGGAATGCCATCTGGGAAGTTGTGTTCAAGTTTGCTCCCAGGAATACAATCTGTTGGCAGGGTACTAGGTGTGATTTGTTTTCATTGATGGTGTACTCCAGAGAAGTTAGAAGTTTCTTTACACATGCCAGGTGCTGTAGTAGCAAGTCCTGACTTTCCGTCTGAATCAGGCAATCGTCTAAGTATGGGTAAATCTGAACACTTCTCTGCCTGCAAAAAGCAATGGCTGGAGCTAGGCACTTTGTGAATACCCTGAGCTCAATAGATAAGCCAAAGAGAAGGGCAGAGAACTGATAGCGCATACAGCCTGCCCTGAAGCGAAGGTATTTCCTGCAAGATTCCCTTATGGAGATGTGCAGGTAAGCTTCTTTTAAGACTAGGGTTGCCAGCCAGGCATCCTTGGCTAGCATAGGAAGCAGCTGTTGGAGAGTTAGCATTTTGAATTTTGGAACCACCAGAAAGGTGTTAAGAATAGATAAATCCAGGATAGGGCGCCAGGAGTTTTCGTTTCTAGGAACCAGGAGCAGTCTTGAATAAAAGACTTGTCCCCTTTGTTCTGCTGGGACAGGTTGAATAGCCTTGATGCTGAGGAAAGAAAGTATTTGCTTTTGGGCCTCCACCCACTGGTTTGGGGGGAGGTCTGGCCATCCACTTAGGGTTGGGAGTGAGTGGAAGTGGAATCTGCATCCTAGGGAAACAATATTTAAAACCCATTTGTCTTGGGTAATGTATTCCCAGTTTTTTGCATGCAGGGTGAGTTTTCCTCCTAAAGGTGCAAGTACTTGAGCAAGGCTTGATGGAGTTAAGGATAAGTCATTGTGCAAGTTTACCATAGGGGGTTGGCTTACTACTCCCTGTTTTGGACGTGGGAGCACCCCACTGCTTAGATCTGTGCATAACCTGAGACTGAAGTCTTGGGGGTCTGCTGCCCCTGGGTTTGGACTGAGAAGGCCTGGAAGGGACTGGAAAGGACCAGTTCTTTGAAGGCCAATGCCTGCTGAATCTAGGTGGCTGTTCCTGTAAGAAATCTTTAACAGTTTGCATAGATTTAGCTTTCTCCTCCATCCTTTTGAGAACTTCTTCTGCTTTATTGCCAAATAGGCACTATTGGTTTAAGAGTGCATCCAGTAAATTTGCTTTGATATGATCTGGCAAGTTTTGTTCCTTAAGCCAAGTATGCCTTCTAAGAACAGACCCAGTGACAGCAGCCCTACAAGATGCTTCTAAAGCATCAAAACCACACTGCAAAGTATGTTTACCAACTTGGTCAGCAGAATGCATTAACTCTTGTAAATCTTTGTGTTCTGCACAGTCAGGAATCAACATCATTTTCTGTTTAATTAGCCTCATAATATGCTGATGATACTTTAACATATGAAACTGTCAATTTAAAGCCCTAATGACTAGAGTAGCAGAGGTGTATACCTTCTTACCACATCTGTCAAAGCCCTAGAATCCCTGTCAGAAGGGGTAGGATTCTTGGCAGTAGTAGCCTTAATGCCTTTTGGTCCTTGGGAAATGGTCACTGGATCCGCAGTAGGATTCTCGAAAAGGAATTTGTGAGAGTCAGGTACTCTATAGTACCTGTCAGGTTTCCTGGGAGCTGGAGGCAAGGTATCCGGGGTAAGGCTGGATTCCAAGAAAACATCATCCACAATCTCCAGAACAGGAGGGATAGCTAGAGGCCTGTGCTGAGGCAGGTTTAAAAATTCCCTGAGTCTCTTTTTGGACTGACAATAGTCCTGGCTTTCCCAGCAGAAATGCTCCCTAAGGGTATGCAAGGTTTTACCAAAAGAAAAATCTGGAGGGGAAGCAGAGGGAATGGAATCCTCTGCATCAGAATCCTCATAGGTAGATAATGGTATGTCCTGGTAGTCAGAAGGAACAGAGATATCAGATTCCTGATCAGAAGAATCAGAAGGAAAATCAGTTCTAGGTCTCTTTGAGGGAGAAGGCTGGCTTCCTCTAATTAAGGTAATAAGGTCTTCAGCCATTCTAATCATTTGTTTTTGAGGCCTGTGGGCCTGAGAATGCGCTGGCGTCGGTTTCCTAGGCGTAGTGCAAACTTTAGGCCTGAGAAATTCATTATTTTTGGCTTGAAACAAAGTCATCGGTTTAATATGGAAATTGGTAGTCCTGAATACACTCTCAGAAGCCAGTGCCTGCACAGCAGCTCTGGACCCATCCAAGGTAGAGACATCCGCAGGTTCCATAGTCGAAGAAGCATCTCGCGGCATACCGGACCCACGAATGGGTCTCAGTAAAGGCCTGCGAATCTGTAGAAGAGGGTATCAGGGGCTGCAAAAGCACCTCACTGAGTACCGGCGGACTGGCGACTAGCTTAACGGTAGCATCGTCGGCTGTTTTGAACCTATGTGGTCTGTCTCTGTCTTTATCTTATGTTTTTTCGGAAGATCGGTAGTCGGATGGCTTAACGATGTCATTTTGGAGTACGGAGAGCGAAAGTATTTAGCTACAAAAATTGCCCAATGACGGATAGTTCGGGCGTTGAACAAGGCATAAAACCGACAGCGAGGGATGTCGTGGTCTGGGCCTAAACAGATGATGCAGTAAGAATGAAAATCGCAATGAGGTATTTGCTTTCCACATGCAAGACAATTATTTTTTTTTTCTGATATCGGTTAGAGCAAGAAAAAAGGATCCCCAACAGGGTACTTATCTTTTAGAAGACTTCAGGTCTGAAACTCGAAAATGAAAATTTCAGGAGTTGGCCGATCGGCACTTGCAAACTGCTTCTGCTTCGGGCACCGCACGGCAAGAAAGACTGATGTAATGGCTTCGGCTGCATGTTTTACACCCCTGATGACCTGACATCATGGAAGAAGCGACAGCATCCGACACAGAAATCCCAAGACTCTGGTATTCAGGCCGGCTGAGGGCTACCTGCAGGCAAATAACCCAAATGTGATGACTGCAACAGTGAAACACGAAGAACATCTGATCCTTGGAAAAACAAGTTCAGTGATCCTATAGGTTTGGAGAAGACAACTCAAGACGGGATATGAGCTAAAGAATCTGTGTTTGAAGGAATAGGGATGGTCTGACTTAGGAGAACAGGAAAGGCAAACAAAGTCGGTTCAACCTAAAGGATAATTCCTGAAAAATACAGGATAAGATGCCACTGTGGGATACAAGGGATTTAAAGAGACTCATAAGACAATGGTTAAAAATACCAATAATCAAGATGAAGAAAGACATCAAAACAGATTTAAAAAAAAAGTCTAACTTAAGCACAAATGAACACTGTACTTCCAGGGAAAAATTCTGGAGTATTACCAGTAACAAATGGCTCTGTGCGTTTAAGATAGAATCTGATGGATATTTACTATCAGCCTCATGCGGTCTTTGATGCCTGCTACTGATGGTGGGTGTGGTTATCAGAGCAGAAGGCAGAGATAGTGTGGGAACAAGTTTTGTCTAGGTGGGGAGCCTCTAATCTCCTGGACAGCGATAACAATACAAATACTATAAAGAGCGTGTATCGAATGTGGGAATTCAACACAAATGACATGTGCCATCAAACAAAGTTCTTAAGTACCATGAAAAGCATGATCCACACCTTCATTTTGTTTTTCTTGCATTCTCAGTGCTCTACTTCATGTCGGTGTAACAACTTATCTGAAAAGTCTGAGCACTTTCTACTGGGAATTTGTGTTTGGAACTGTGTAGACTCTGCAAATGTCCTTGGACTGATCTGCTAGAGGACAGCAACTTTTGGGACAGTAAACAGCATGGATCTGTGGCCAGGAGAAGCTGTTAGTCAGACCTGATCCAGTCTTCCAGTTGGGTTAGATGAGAACTCAGCAGTGACATACAAGTAGAAATGGTCTACCTAGATTTCCACAAGGCCTCTGACTTAATCCCATGCAGCCAGCTACTAGAATAACTGCAGGGATTGAGGCTATTGTCAAGAGAAAGGACTGCTATACAGCTGAAGGATAGGGCATGCACAGATGTGGTAACAGACACTTTGATAGAAAAAAAGGAGGTTACTAGGGGAGTTCCACTGGACTGATTCTGAATCTGGTATTCTACAGTGTGTTAGTTTAAAATATATCTGAGTAAAAACAGAACAGGATTAGCTTCCTCATAGATAATATAAAGAGGTTGCCTAAGGCTGAACTAGAAAATGCGGAATAAGTGAGCCGGAATATAGTGCTCATGGTTTAATGAAGACAAATATAACATACTGTACTTGGTCTACAACTACTCTGAGGTGAAGCAACAGGAAAAGGATCACTGGATGAAAATCCTTAACAGCAATGAATCACTGACAGCAAAATGAAACTGATATGGCAGCAGAAAATACAATGCTGGGATGAGTCATCAGAAGAACAGACTCCAAAACCACAGAAGTAATATTCAGCTCTACAGGCCCTCTTCAGGCAAAATCCTGAGGAATGAGATGAGGTCATACAGACAGTGGAGTATAAGGCTGTTAGAAGATGCCCAGAGGAAAACCACCAGAAAAGTCAACATGGAGGATGGGAATGCTATCGCCAAAGATTGTAAGAGATTCACAGCTTCTCACTGGAGAAGGTCAAGGAGAACATAACACGGGTGTATTACACCACAGTGGAGAAATGCTTGATGAAACTTCAAAGACAGTAACTGTGATCCTCAAAAAAGTGCAACTGAATGTGTGAATAGTGGCAGTATCTCAGCCTCACATTCCCCCTACCTTAAGGTAGAGCAATCCCAGAGCATATGTAAGCAGAGGAGGATGAGGGGCACAACGCCCATTACTGGAAGAGTTCAGAGGAGTGCAAACTCATGAAAAACATGCTGAGAAATGCAACAGTGAGTTCTGGAATTCTCTGCTGTTTGCTTAAGTCACATTTTATTTTCAAAATGTCAGGACCTGCTGGAGCAAGTCTCTCACATGGGGTTATCGGGCCTGGTAGTGGAAAGGGAAATCACAGAGGAATTCAAAAGGAAATGAGGCAAATGCATTAAGGGGGTGACAGGAGAGTAGAACACAGAGAGGGAATGGAAAATGGTAATTAATGTCTTTCGTAGTCATACCAAATTACTTATAAACTATAAAACTTTGAGCCAGCCACTTAACCAGAGACAGCTGTTGATGTGTTTATGCAAAGAAATTGCATGTAGCCAATGGATTTAACTGGTGAAAAAAATAAATGCCTAGCTAATGTGCTGCAAGTTTAAGAATATAACAGAAATGCAAGGGAATAGTACCTGTAATTGCTGTTGTTCTTGACTTCATCTTTGTTTCCTTTTGCAGCCTAATCTGCAGGCTTACATTTAAACATAAATAATGGCAAAAACAGGGCCTGACAATTCAACTGCAGATTTAAAAGTATAACTTGGAAAATAAAGCTTGAGCAATAATTAGCTTAAGAATATAAAGCAGCTGTCAATAAACATAACATGCAATTATTCCACAGCCTGTATTAGGTACTGAACAATACTAAAAATATCTAAGCACCATAAAGCAGTTAGAGTGATGGGAATCTGTCAAAATGTTTGAAAACAGCATTCAGTACCTTATCACTCAGATGAATTCTTTAGCATAGTTTTACTGAACAATAAAAACTGGATGTTCTTTGAAAAACTTAACTGACAGTGACTCCTTTGTGATAAGCAGCAATGAAACTCGAACATCTGCTAACTACATATTACCTGCCTAAGTGAAGAACATCCTCTATTCACAGCAGAAATAAATCTAGCAGAGCAATCGGGGAAAAACTGCAACCTCTAATCCAAGTTATTCTTAGCTCAGACTTACATCCTTGTATTAACCACTCCTAGAGTTTAACATCTAGCTTTGGTGCAGAAATCTCCTTTAAGTTACAGATTCAGAAACATGAAAACATGTGCTTCCCCATTTCCTATGGTTAAGACAACAGGTGTGAAATGAGGTACCAACAACAAACATGCATTCTCCTTTGACACTTTTGCATTTAATACATCAGTAATTTCAACAAACTAGCAATCACAATTTTTTTTTCACTCTGACCATGAGAAGTGAGGTCAGGATATGTGCCCCTGGATACTCAATAAAGGCTGCGTAATAAAATAATTAGGTGAGCACTGACCATCTATACATGTGTACATGTGGATACCGGGCTCCCCTTCACATGCTTGGGGTAAAATTGCTCAAGTGTCAGTAGCACGCAGAAAAAAAGCTGAATGACATATTGCTGAATGCTGTCTTCCATAGGAAATCATTGCCAGTGCATTTCTAAGTGTGTGCCGGAAATGATTCAATTTGGGAGAATTCTCCCTTCTTCAAGTTGGTGCAACCACGGGGTTAATATGTGTGTGTGTGTGTGTGTGTGTGTGTGTGTGTGTGCGTGTGTGTGTGTGTGTGTGTGTGTGTGTGTGTGTGTGTGTGTGTGTATGTATATATATATATATATATATATATATATATATATACAGGTTTGGGGGGTGGGGAGCAACTGAATGCAAGGGACTTGTCCCGCTGCAAAAAATAATTAAAAATAAATTTTTTTATGATTTTTTTTTTTCCCTTCTGAGTTTGGAGCATTTTTTTTTCATTCTTTAGGCTTGTTGGCTGTCAGGAAGTTGTCATTTCATAGTAAAACCATGGATACTGCTACAAAAACACTACAGTTGTGTAAGTAAACAAAACATACCATAAAAGTAGATGTTCGAATGATGACTGCTGCCTTGGCTATATGTGTTGCATCCTGCTATGGATATAACAGCTGCTCAGCTTCTAAAGCTTTAAGGGTACCTTCCATACACCCCATTAGTCATCTCAGGCTGAGGTGAAGAAAAAGGCTGTTTTGGGCACTAAGCCCTTCAGTGCTTTTATACCAACTGAGAGAGTTATTCCAGCCAAAGCTCTGAAAAGGTCAATGCTAGGGAAAAATATATAAATCCATATATATATATATATATATATATATATATATATATATATATATATGCAAATAAATACATATGCATATACATATATATATATATATATATATATATATCTGTGTGTGTGTGCGTGGTGTGTGTATGTGTGTACTCTCAACTTGGCAACAAAAAAACATACAAAAATAGGGGGGGATGGAAGGAGGGAGAAGCTACTGCAGCAGTGATCAACTGAACATCTACTGTTACTGTAAGTTTACTTACATAGCTGTACTATGTTCAACATTATGATCACTGTTGCAGCAGCTTTAACTATATGTGTATATTACCATGGCTTACACTTACTGAGCACAGGAAGGATAAGGGTCCAACAGCCCCAGGAGAATAGTCCTTGCAAAGCTTGTCCTAGACCTAGAGAAGGAATTCACTTTACGGTGCTTTGTAAAGGCATGCACAGAGGACCAGGTTGCTGCTTATAGAACACTTACAGAATCCACACCTTTTCAAAAAGCCACAGATGAAGCCAAGGCCTTGGTAAAATTAGCCTTGACCCTTCCTGGAATGGCCTTGTTGTGGTGGGAATAACAAAAGGTAAAACATGAGACAACCATTTGGAAACAGTCTGCTTTTACACAGGTTATCCTTTTTTCTTATCCTCACAAGAAATGAACTGATCAGACCTTCTAAAAGCTTTTGTTCTGTCAATATAGTACCCGAGTTGTCTGTAGACATCCAAGTATGGAGTATCTTTTCTCCCTTGTTTTTAGATTCTGGATAGAAGACAGGGAAATGGCTCAAAGTAAATGTTGACATCATTTTAGGCATAAAAAAGTATTAACTGTCAAGGAAACCCTATCGCTATGGTAAATGAGATACAGCTGACCCACCATAAGAGCTTGCAATTCAGACACGCTTCTTACAGAGGTCAGTGTAATCAGTAACACTGTTCTCCATGTTAAAAAAAATAAGTCAGCCTGAAGAGCTGGTTCAAATGGAGTTAGAGTCAGTTTTTCCAAAGACAAAATTAAGATCCCAAGGATGATTAACCTGTTGTCAAGGAGGCTTGGTATGCGTGTGCAGCACTTGGTTCAAAAACATTTCACATGAAACCGCATTGAAAGATGGGGATCCACTGGCAGGCATGCTGAAACAGCTGACAAATGAACCTTGATGGGGAGTAAGGCAGACCAGAGGATAGTAATTCACACAAATAATATAGAACTAGACACATGTTAGTCCTGAAAGACTGCTGGTTCCTGTCTTGATACCATCTAGAAAATATTTTCCATTTACTAATGTATGATTTTTTTATCAGCATGTTTTCTTGCCTCCTTTAACACCTGCTGCTCATCCTCAGGAAATAGAAGTCTAAACCATACTAAGATTCTATCATCCAGGCAGTTAGTTCCAGTTATTTGGGGTTGGGATGCCCTTTGTCTTGTGTGAATAAATCCAGTCTGTGGGGAAGCTTGTAGTAATTGCCCATGGCCATTTCCAAAATAAGAGAGAACCACAGCTGTCTGGGCAAGAAGGGGATCACCACAACGGTCTTTGGAGAAGCCTTCTGAAGCTTCATAATAACCCTGGATATAAGTGGAAGGGGTGGACAAGCATACAAGAGCTTTCCAGTCCAAGGAAAAAAAATCATATGCCTTCAAGCCCTTCTTGCATGGAGTCCCAGAGCAGAATTTTTCCCATTTATTGTTATGAGTGGACATGAAACTATCTACTTGAGGTGTTCCTTACAGCTGGACCAATTCCTGAAAAAACATCTTGATCAAATTTCCATTTATGATTGCATGTCCTGGTTCTGCTAAATTTGTCTGCCACACAATCTTGCTCTGACAGAATGTAGAGTGAGGCTGTGCTTAAAAGCTATATCCTAGGCTACCAAGGGTAGTCTGCACAGAGGGTAAGATCTGGTTCCCTCCTGCTTGTTTATATATCACATCACTGAGGTATTGTCTGTTAACACTTGTAATGGTCTTGAGGGCCACAGATGATTGAGCAAGTTGAGTGTATTAGTGCCAACATCTCTTGTATGTTCATGTGTTTTGGTCTGCCTTTTCTGTTCCAAAGATCCTGCACTTCTATCCCCATACACACATCTCCCCAAGCAAAGTCTTTGACATCTACTGTTACAAACTGTACTGGAGCTGGAAGGGATAACTGAAGGACCAGATTCTAATAACTCTGATCTCCCTAACAAAAAATATCCATTTTCACAACGCCCAAAACTAGAATCTGCAATGCCAAGGGATATTGATGTTGGGATCATACAGGTTTTAGGTTTCACTGATTTTTTCTCTTATCTTGCCAGAGGAATCATGAGAATCATAAATGCCATGAAAGCAAGAATCCTGAGAAATGCATAGATCTATTTTTTCCTGTTGAAGAAAAGCCCATTGAACTGAGGTATCTAGCAGACACCCCAGTAAAACAATCCTCTGAGGAGGAGTTAAACAAGACTTTCGTACACTCTCAAGGAACCCAGTCTGTGTAGGTGATCCCTCACCTAAGAAAGAGACTCTTGACACTTTGGAAAAAGACTCTGCAAAGATAATGAACTCATCTAAATAAGGAAAAAATGTGAATAGTTTGCAGTCTGCAGTACGTTATCACAGAGTTATACACTTTGTGCATACCCTGGGAGCACTGGATAGACCGAAGAGTAGTACAGAGAACTGATAATGCAGTTCAGATTAAGAAAACCTTAGGAAACATCTGAAATCTGGATCTATAGGAATGTGATGATAAGCATCTTTTAAATCTAATGTCGCCAGAAAACTAAAATGGGAAATGAGAGGTAACAAGCTGTGAAGGGATAACATTTTGAACTTGGGCACTATCACAAACAGGTTTAGAAAGGAAATATTCAGAAAAGGTGTCCATGACACCTCATTCTTTGGCACCACAAATATTCTTGAATAAACCCTTCTCCTTGCTGATAAGAAGAACGGATCACTTTAATTACTCCCAAAAACAGCAAGTGCGGAATTACAGGAGGGAAAACAGGAGTTTGGTCTGGCAGATGAGAGGGAATCCCTTGAAAAAGAGGAAGAGACTCCCACTGTCATCTGTAACCTTGATGAATTGCTTTCACAACCCATCTGTATGAAACTATCTGTCACCGAAGAAAGAAATGGATATTCAGACTTTCTGAAAGAATTAAAGGATTACCAGGGTGGGAAGGTTGAAGGGAGTCTTGCAGATATTCATTCAGACTTATTAGACTGTTATTTATTCAGGGGGATTCCACTTTTCGTTTTGGAATATCCTTGTCATTGTTTTTTTAATTATTTGTTTACCAGCAATTTCTTCTGTTTGTTTATTTTGCTTTTTGAAAAAGGTCGTAGAGGTAGCATTAAACCCCTTCACAATCATGAACAGGAAGTGCTGAAAAATAAGAGAGATTCCTTGAATTAGCCTACCTCTTTCATTACAGTTTTCAAGAATGGCTGAGCAGATATTCCAAATACAAACTCCCTGTCTACTAGAGAATTCAAAATTTTAGCTTTGGCATCCTCAGGAAGGTTTTGAGTTTGCAATCAAGCAAACCTCCTCATAACATTTCCACCATGACAACAGTCCTAGAACTGGCATTAGCAGAATTATAACCATATTTCAAACAATGTGTAACCACTTGAGACACAGAAGCAATTAGATTACACAAAATAACGTTTCTCATGTCCTCAAATTTTAACATATGAGTTTGACAGCTGAGACGTCCAAAAATAAGTCTTGCAAAAAATACACTGTTTTAAAAAAATATATCAAAAGCTTTCCCATCCTTGTCAGAAGGGGAGATTGACATTAACCAGATGTTTAGCAGCAGTTCAGTTCACCAGAGAAATAACTAATGGGTCTGATCTGGGATTAGTGTATAAAACTTACAAGACTGAGAAACTTTATACAATCTACCTGCTTTCTTTGAGGCACACACTGGCTATCAGACAAGATATAGACTGTCACTGAAATATCCTCGAAAGCCAAAAGATCAGACATAATTGGTAAAGGTTCAGGAAAACCCAATTGCAGTAAATCATAACACTTCTTCAGAGACAGTGGAATTTTATAATATTCCCACTGAAACAACTGATTCATTCCAGAAGTTCTTTCAGAAAAAGAGAATCTTTCAAAGGAAGTGGCAGAAGCTACACTTTTCTCAGAATCTGAATCATAAACTTGAGAAGAAAACACAGAACTTGCTCTTTCACAATCATTTTGTGGTTCAAAATCATGAACCTCTTCAGAAAATGAGAAATCCCAAGAAACAACAGAAATGGAAGGGTCAACAGCCTGAAATAAACCCTGAGCTAAGCTTAATAAATCACTCCTGTACACAGTAACTGAAACAGAGGACACATTTTTGACAGGAATTTCTAAAGAAGCAGATTCACTTTTGTCACATCACATTTTAAATCAGTTTTCTCTACCCTGGCACCACAGTGTGGTTTGCTAAGGATGAGTAAAACATTTTTAAATAGATTTTAAAGTTTGTATATAAAACATTTTACTAGCATTGCCATGTCCACTACAAATATATTATAATCACTTTGACAGCTTAACCTGACACAGATAAAGTGCATAAAATTACACAATATGTTTGTCTTAAAGGACAGCTATTAGTGCAAATTTTCCTAAACCAGGAATATATTTCTCTCCCTACAAAATGATCCCTTCATTGTCACAAATGAGTAAAGCGCAACTTAGACATTTCTCCCCTTGTGCAGCATTTCTATGCTATTCAGTTTCCTTGGTCCTCGCCATGCTGGCTATTCATTAAAGTTCATAATGCTTTTTTAAGGACTTTGTCTCACAGGCCATTACTTCACATTGTCCATTATATTTAAGACTTTTGGCCAAAGAAAAACATACATAGCACAGCCATTGTTGCCATTTGTTCTCTCCCTCCCACTAGGGAGCCATAAACTTTTTCAAACTCTGAGGTTACAAGCTGACAATGCAGAGAAAAGTCATCTCTGGTTTCACAGATGAGTAGCACAAGAAGCCTAAAACGTCCAGCTGAGAAAGTGAGTTGAGGAAAGGATAGTTAAACTAAAATATTATTTTTTTCAAAACAGCAAGAGCCTATGTGAACTTGTTAAGAAGACAAAAGAACATATATTGTAGGAATCACTTATTTAAAATTGCAGGAATCACTTATTTAAAATTGCACAAATGCTCTCTAAAGAACTTCTTAAATAAAGCTTCAGCTCACAGTAATTCCATTCTAGGTGAATGGACAGAAAAAAGTTGATGGAAAAGGGAAAAATGTCATATTATCAGATATTGTGTAGATCAAGACCCATTCTGGAGCAGAATGAACTATAAGACAATGTCAGTCATCTTGTAGGGATATTAGAAGAAAACCTGCTTAAAAAAATGAAATTCATTTTCTGACTGTACTGATCCTTTATGGGACAATAAGCCATTCATCCATCTACAACCCCTTTTCCCATTTTTGCACATGGGGTCAGAGTGTCACCTCAACAGTAACAATCATCTAGAGAGAAAGTTTACACCATCAGGTGGTAGCCCTGCCACTGTATTTCTTCCACACTGCACACTCACACTTACTGCTAATTTAGAGTGCATGTCTTTGGAATGTGGTAAGAAACTGAAGCACCTAGTGGAAATCCACACAAGTACAGGAAGGACATGCATACTCCACACAGAAGGCACCCCAGCTGAGAATCAAACCGGGAAACCTCTTTCTGTGTAGCAACAACACTATCTGCTGCACCACTGTGCCACCCTCAGCACCCACATGTAAATAGAATTATTGATTGGAATATCTTAATTTTAATCTTTAGTTGCCCATGAGCAATGAGAATTAATAAGTATGATTAAATATGACCACTCAGTTGTTGTTCTTAGCAGAGCATGGGTCACCTTGCATAAAAAATCTAAATAATGCATTAGAGAATAGATACATTTGCTTGTGCCTTTTGCATTGAAAAAAACAAGGCCTTCTCTCTCTCTCTCTCTCTCTCTCTCTCACTCTGCCTAGCGGCCAGTTTGTGTTGCAGTTTTGAGTGTTTACTCTTTCTAAATAAATAAGTCATTAACTGTTGAATTGATGAAGGAAGAGCAGGATAACAACAGGGCTGCTGGAGACAGTTTCCGCATACAGCTAATACGGACAATGCTGAGTACTCAATACACAAACCTTTTCAAATAGTATATAAAGAAAATAAAGAAATAACTATACAGTACTCCATGGCAGCTTAGTTATTTCTTTAACACATTAAGAAGTTAAACTGGTGTGTAAACTCCGTTCCAACACACACAGCCTGCAATTTAAATTTAGACAGCATGCATCGGGTAATGCTGCTCTCGCATGCTTTCAGCAGAGTATGCATACAATACATACATCTAAAACAGTTTCTGGTGATGCCATTTAATTAAAAAGTAGTGGTTGCCTGTTACAGCTCCATTACCTCAGTGATTTAATCAAGATTTATTTAATATTTTCTACATTCCACTGCAGTTTTACCAATTTCCATTAGGTGACTAACTTCAAAAAATAAAATAAAGTTAGACTGCCAATATTAAACATTTTGTAACTTAAATATTTTTGCATTCTATGTTTTACTTTTGACTTTGTGAAAGTCAGCAAGAGCAGTGTCACTATGCCAAATAACTGCAAAGTAACTGAATGCTGTTTATTGACCGGGTAAGCCCTCAGGACTAAACTGTCACTTTTCAGAGGCATCCCAGAGCACTCTCTCATTAAGTGACTTGCTCAGAATCACACGGTCGGCAAATAAAGTTGGAAGGAATCAAACCCTGTACCCTGGGCAAAAGAACTAGCTTATTAGCAGCTCATACTTTCGGTCCTCTGCACCATCTGTCAGACTTTGCAATTAAACCTCAACAATTTTGTATGATTAGCTTTATGCAACACAACAATGCACTGATCTGAGACTTGTGCGCTGTGTACTTAATCTACCTCTCCGTGCCAGTGCCTTTAGTCAAGTTATGACAAGTGTGCAGATTATAGATGATATCGTCAAACGTACAGTGTGTGAATGGACAGGGAACGATGCTGGTGAATGGTATTAGGTAAATGTCCTTTTTTGTTTTTACATATATTCTCTATGGTTTACCTACACGATTTTGATTATCAAGTTTTTGGCTCACCTTTTTCTGAAAATGAAATAGCAAAAATGGTAATCCAAAAAAAAACGTATAAATTCACAAAAAATCTATTTAAACTTAATTAAACTTTATATATAGCACTTAACAAACATGTTGGCTTTATTTAAAAAAAATAAATATATAGACATATAAATATAAGAATATAAATAAAGGTAGGTCATTAGATGCAGCTTTGTTAACAGTTAACAATAAATACCAGTAAAGGAGAGAAACTATGTTCTGATACTAGAAATATCACAGTGCAGATAAATAAAAATGAAAAAAAAAATCACTCCAAAAGTATGTTATAATTAAGAGCAAAAAGTGCTGCCAGCAGGTGTAGTTCTCATGCTTTAATTTATAACAAGGAATGCATTTGGAGAATGAAATGAGTCAAGTGGTGTGTTATTTAAGTTACCAGTAAGGATTACGAAAGAAATGCTGAATGTGTTCATTTATCTCTGATAACTGTGTTCTTAATGTTAGTACAGCACCACAGTAGTTCATTTTTTAAGTAAATGTGTGACTTTAATCATTCAAACCTAGGAACACCGCAAGTCATTTTAACCTCTGAGAAGAAAAATAAAATGCTATTTGTTTTATAAGAAAGCCACGTTACAACCTGTTTTTATTTCAATGGACACAAACTGCACTTTTCAAAAATAAATGAAGGACATACCTCTCAAGAAATCTGGACAAAGCCAAAAATAAAGTGGGGACAAAGGCCCAAACAATAGGGACAATTTTTAAATATTGCTGTTATAAACATTGAAATAATAAT
This sequence comes from Protopterus annectens, assembly GCF_019279795.1. Lineage (NCBI taxonomy): Eukaryota > Metazoa > Chordata > Ceratodontiformes > Protopteridae > Protopterus > Protopterus annectens. The sequence goes on from NC_056737.1 coordinate 1,828,106,178, forward strand.
AGGTTTTGCATTAGCATGACATTTCTGAGGAGTATGAAGTCTGAAACTCTGTCTGCCACTGTCTTCTGACTTCAATCCTCAATGATTCGCCAGAAAACCTGAGGAACAGAGCAAAAACAGGAGACAAAAAATCTGGAGAGTTGAAAATATGATGAAGGATCATAAAAACGGTCCCTGCAGTACAGCACCCCTAATTTCCCCAGATTCTGAAGCAGCTGTACTAGGCTATACCTTGTTACACAATGACCTGTCTTTTAACCTCCACTTCAGCAAACTTTGGCAAATGATGCAGCTTAGACATAAAACACTAGATTGTGTCCCAGAACAAAATTACTTAGCAGGAGACATGTTCATTTTATGTACTGTTCTCTCATTTATAAAAGTTGCCACCTTCTTCAAACAGCACCCATTCTAGGAAGGTGCACGCAGAACCATGTTTTGAGAACATTCCTGCTTCCTCACAACTTCCATGCCTTCTTGGGTGTTGTGTTGTGTCGTTCGGCTTTTCCCGTTTAGGGGTTGCCACAGCGGAACTCAGGTCCGCTAATGATTGGTAGTTGATTTTTACGTACCGAGTTACCAGCCCTGACGCACAACCTTCAACAAAGGTATGCCCATTCACGCATGTCTCGACGTAGAAGACGCTCTATCTGAGAATCGAACCGGACAGTGTCTTACTGTGAGGGGACAATGGTACTGCAGCACCACCACCGCTCCATACCTTCTTGGTAAACCTACAAAATGTTGACTAATTACTGTGTGCTTGGGGGACAGGGGCACAATGGCACAATATAGGCATTTTGCTCTCCGAGTATCAAATTCTTTTGATTCGGGTCTAAGCTCAAGCTAGCCATGAAATTTAAGCACCTTACCACTTAATTTTTATTATGTCTTGCCAAAAATATAGGGACAACAGAGCAAAGGTCTTCTCTGCAGTCTTTTGTGGCCTACAGAAGACTTACTTTTTTGTTTTTCTTAACCAGTTTATAACGTTCAATTATATCATCACAAAATGCATGCCCCCCTCGCTATGTAGACAGAGCAATTTCACCATGTCCTAACAACTTTAAATGAATTCTGTACTATTTGCTAGCCCACTTAGAGGACTTTCATGCACACATTTGGGTTCCTCTTCTTTACCCACCAGGAAGAGCAGCTTCTATATCACACTGTCTTTCCCTATTGAGGAGGCACGTAAAGCCTGAGGTTTGATCCTGAACTCAGTTCACAGGAACTGCAGACAAATATCTTGCTTTATGTCAGAAAGATACTGTTTTAGATTCAAATATGATGTATAATGGCCACTGAGAAGCATTGTATTATGTCAGTCCAGAAAATCATTGTGTCACTCATTCCAGTCCATTTGTGCTCAGATATACTTAGGGCTCATTCACAAAAAAAAAGTTCTGAGCTGTTTGAAACTAAAAGAGTCTGAATTGATAAGAAGTATACTGTGCCCTGTTCATAAGCAGGAATGAATAACTAATGAAGTCACAAGATGCAGCTTTAACACTTCCACACTGTTTCTCACCTTCCCTAGTTGTTAACTACCTCTTGACCAGCTTACTTAAGCCTCGAGTCATTAATATAACAAAGAAGGGGAGGAAGTGGACACTTACAGGTACAAGTGACAGGATAAACTGACATATTTAAGACAAAAATAGGGTCAGGTGCTGACTAGTCTACCTATGTTCAGCCCTGCCTGCTTCTTGTTACTTCATACATGGAATGCAACCGTCAAGAGCTGACACAACACAGGTGACAAGTGACTAGTCCACTACAAAAGTGTTCAAATTAATAATGAGAAGAAAAATAATAAAATGAGATCTGCTGTTCAAACACTGAATAGATACGTAACGCTTACCTCCCAGGTCACCCTGATTCAGCCTTACAGCTTTGCTCCATCTCATGGAAAAGCTTTGATTTTTATGATAAAGCAGTAGGCTTTACAATGAACAATATCAAGGCTTTACAATTACTGATCCATTATTCTTCATACCATAGACGTACCCAATAAACTTTCTAAGTGGTTAACAATGGTGTTCCCACGTGGTTGTCAAGACGTGGAGTATTTGACTCTAATTATTTTCAGCACAGACCCTGATACATGAAATAACAAGTCGATAGCCATACATTGAGTACCCTCAAAAACAAAAAAATACAAAACTATTAAAAACTATTAATTAAATGTCAATTCAAACTCTCATACATACAAATATTCGTTAATTTGTCATAACTTAATGTTGGAAAATGATGCTTTCTTCAACATCAGTGATTCAGACATGGAAGCCACTTTATTTTAAATTTTGCTTAAAACCATCAATATCAACAAAACAAAAAAGAAGTACAACAAATAAAAACACCATACAACAGTACAACACTGATACTCGCTAGGAGACGATAGTGTAGGCCTGGTGAACTAATGTGAACAGAACCAGCACCAGGCCCTGCTGCAACTTACATTATCTTCACCCAAATATACATTTATCTTTGACATGTAAGGTATCAATCCAGACTTCTGTGTTCATTTTGTATCACTTTCCCAGAACAGTAACATTCAGGATGTGGTATAACATCATACCAACTAGAGAATAACACAGAACTACAGATATAACACTAATTCTCCCAGCAATGCTTTCTTGTCAATACTACAGCAAAACATAAACTTTCACTTCTGTCTGTTCACAGAGGCTGTGGCTTTAAGGCTTGTTATCACGCTCACTCTGCTAGCCAAAGGTAGAAACAGGGAACATGGGAGTACATATAATGTGGTATAGTGTAAGATGGTCACACAGCATTACTTCTGCAGTCCATAATTTGTGATGATGACAACAAAAAACACAACACTGCCAAATACATTAACATATTCATTGCTGAGTAGATAATGGTACAGAAGGCAACTATCTATGAACTAGCTACAGAAAAGTCATAAGGCTAATACATTGTTATATTCTATCATATGCTCTAATGAAGCATTAGAATCAGCTGCAGTTTCATTTCTATATTTTAGTTTCTTATACCTTAAAATGGCCTCCATGGGGGCTGCAATAATGACATAATTTTGTTTTCCAAACTCTAGTTAGACTGTAGTGTAGTAATTATAATATGACACAGTCTAAACATCATAAAGGATCTTTCATTCATTTATTTACAATTATAGTACTTGGCAGGAGCGGCCTTAGGTCAACTGGTGCCCTAGGCAAAAGGGCTCCATGGTGCCTCCCACCACACAACCTGGTGCCCCTATTCTGGTCTACCTACACCAAACAAATACTGGGAAAGTGCCCCTGCTAAAGAAGCGCCCTAGGCAGTCGCCTAGTTGGCCTATGCCTAAGGCCAGCTATGGTACTTGGAGTGCTGCATGACAAGAAAATCAGAGCTTCTTTTAATTGAATTACTCTGTCTTTTAACCTCCACTTCAGCAAACTTTGGCAAATGATCCAGCTTAGAAATAAAACACTAGATTGTGTCCCAGAACAAAATTACTTAGCAGGAGACATGTTCATTTTATGTACTTTCTTTTGAATCAGTGCTTGCTTTAACTTGGTAAAGAAAACTTTCATGATGTATTTACATTTTCTTCAATACACAGTGCTTGCTTAACTCTGAGGTCTTTCCGAATACTCCCTCTAAACACTTATAACAAGATGTTTAGTTTGAAATTATGTCTTCTGTATGTTTCTTTTACTATATTATCTTGTAATCTTGATAATGTACACCTTATGTATTTACACCTAATATTCTTTGAACTGTATGTTTTGCTTTTCTTTGCATTGTAGTTGTTTGATATTATCCCATGCTAAGCCTGAAAATGTTCCAACACAGTCAACAAATGGAAAAAAATAAGTGCTCAGAGGTGTAGTCTTTAAAAGTTCCCAGGCACTCCCTTCCCTACATTGTTGTTGACATTTAAGTCTCTAGCTGAAGTAGCCCAGGAAAGTTACATCTACCTAACTAAGAATGTGTTACATACAAAGTCCTGAAGTTTAACAAACATTGAATTTTTAGGCCGATCAAATGTGTTCGTTTCTGAGAAAAATGCATATAAATATTGACAGAAGTAATGCAATGGCATGTGAATTCAGTCATAGCCAGCTGCCTCCTACTCACTGGGGTCTGTGTTTTGTATGTGGTCAAACCAACATCCCCAAGCTGGATTCCCAAACAGGAATATCTCAAAAATGTTACCCCCCTCTCCACTTCACAAACTGCCCATAAGACACAAGAGACTAGGCACTTCAACACACCACTCACAGCTCCCCATACATAAGTCTGCCTTTTCTTTGCTTTAGCAGAAACATGAAAACATTAAATCAGACATAAAGAAAGCCCCTTTTAACTTCTATTTATGTAAAAAGTGGAACAAGTCAAATTTCACACAGCTAGGAGATTTTGTCAAGAGTTACCATTTAGACTGTTGTACAAGTATCTGTGTCCCCATGCATTTGTGTGTGCATGCATACATGTATGTGTCTGTATGTCTCTGCATTTGTGCATGTGTGTGTGTGTGTGTGTGTGTGTGTGTGTGTGTGTGTGTGTGTGTGTGTGTGTGTGTGTGTGTGTGTGCATCTATATGTGCCTGTCTTTGATCATACCATTTTGGCATTCAGTACTTACTGTAGTGACATGTGTGTTTGTGTGTGTGTGTGTGTGTGTGTGTGTGTGTGTGTGTGTGTGTGTGTGTGTGTGTGTGTGCCTGTCTTCGATCATACCATTTTGGCATTCAGTACTTACTGTAGTGACATGTGTGTGTGTGGGGGGGGGGGGAGTAGATTGCTTTGCTTTCATTTAGTCTTTTTTTCCTTTTAATGATTGCTTTCTTGCCAAACTAGAGTGACCTTAGTGTGAAAATACACATTTAATGGGGGATCCTCATACTGAAGTGGCCATGTACGTAACTTGAAAGCAGTTGTTACTGCACACTGCAAATGGCTGCTTTAATAAAACTGCATGATGACGTGACACTATATAGGCATTTTGCTTTTCACTTCTTGAAGATTTACACAAATCCCTAACACTGAATTCAACAAGTGCACAAGCCAGTCCATGTGGATTACACAAATGTCATGAAATGCAGACCAACACCTTCCTCTTCTTTTGGCTTTTTCCTGGTTAGGGGTCGCCACAGCGGATCACCTGTCCACTCATGATTGGCAGTGGAGTTTTACGACCAACCTTCCACAGATAGCACACACGCACACACTCACGCCTAGGGCCAATTTAGAGTATCCAATCCATCTACAGCATGTCTTTGGGATGTGGGAGGAAACTGGAGCACCTGGAGGAAACCCATGCAACCACAGGGAGGACATGCAGACTCCGCAAAGAAGGCACCCCAGCCGAGGATCGAACTGGAGAACCTCTTGCTGTGAGGCAGCAAATGCTAACCGCTGCATCTTCTGTTAAAGAAAGCAGGCTGTGCTACAGAAGGTTTTTGTTTTACTACCGCACAATAAATGCAAATATCATCCAAAGGGCATTTGTTAGGATGGTTCTTATACTTTTTCTTTTATATCGTAAAAATTCTATTACCATTCAAAGAAAATTACATCCCAGCATCACAGTCTAAAACAAAACCCTTTAACTGTCTTCACATTACAAAATTACTACAAAAAAAACTTACTTGGAAAAAAAAAATGAAAAATGTCTGAAACTGTCCATGATCATTAACAAATATATTTTCTGACAATTGGAAAGGCAATATATAATCCATAGAACTGTCTAAAGAGAACACGGCTCATAAATGTTAACAAACTATAAGATGACTGCATTAAGAAAAAAAAATCATAGACTTAAAACTAGTTTTTGACTGAAAGTGTTTTCTGTGAAAGAAAATGCCATTTGGGCATTCATTTAACAAGACTCATTGAATTATATCCAATCGAACATAGGGTATACACAGAGATTTCCTCTATGTTCACCACATTGACAAGCATCTCTCCCTCCCCCACCAACCCAGATGTGCTATGTTGCTATATATCTTAAATTCAACTGAAGACATATAACAAAAAAAATTTTTAGAGTATAAATTTTCTATTTGATGGAATTCTTGGGCAAACCAGTAATCTTCAGAAACATTACTTTTATCCTTATAGTTTACATGGTATATGTCTGCAAGCCTCTACAAGGACTTAACAAAGACATTCCAGAAAACAGTTTAGCTGCCTGCATTAATCTCTGAACATAGACCTATCGTGCTGCAATCCTACACTGGCAAAATAACCTGATTTGAAACAACAAACAGCACAAACTAGGAAACTGCATGGGATGAACAGCTGTGTTACTGTGACCACTCATTCTGGCGGAAGTCCCTACTCTTGAGTCCTAACTTCACTCGACAACAGGAAGCAGTTATGTCAGCAAACTGGAAGTCACAACACTCACTCTGTGCCACCAACAAAAGGTGTGAGCCACAGATGTTCATGCTGGATGAACATGGTGCTGCAGAGAATGCAGGTGAGCCAAAAGGCATACAGTGACCCCATTGACTGCTCCAGCCACTGCATGTGGTCTCCTCATAAAAACATGTCAGCAGACCTTCAGTCTGTGATTTGCATGTTTTGGCCTGGGCAAATCAAGGAGATGTTGAAAGAAACAGAGGAGGGGGGAATGCAGGAATCTGCAAGACTGAGTGGCTTTTGTGGCATTCATTTGAAAAAGTCTTCATCAGCACATATTACTCAAATCTAATTCCATGGCATTTCCCATTTCCTGCACATATTGCTGAGCACTTCAAGAGTGGCAGGGTGTTGTTGAAAGCTTGAGAATGAACAATGCTTGCAGACAAGAAAAAGAGTGCTGAAAAAGAAAAATGACTCGCTAATGACAAATTCAGATTCGCACTAGACAGGCTAATTAAAGAGAAGTGATTAACAAAATGAAATGAGGTTGGATGATGCAGTGAAAATAAAAATGAATGTATTAATTCATCCCTGCACTCTAAATGTTAGACTGAGACCTGTAGGGAGGTGAGTGCAGTCGAAGCTTGCCAGCATCTTAACATGCCAGGAATGCTATAAAAGAATACTTACATACAAATGAGATGTACGGAGCAGCAGAGAATGCATTACTGCCAGTTACAACTCATGTTATTAGTATCTTTCTTTCATGGCCATCTTATCAGTATTTTCACAATTACTGATGTCTAGGGATAAAATTGAACAGTCACAGCATGAAGTTATGGGAAAGAGTATTGGAAGCTAGGCTAAGAAGGGACATGATGATTAGTGATCAGCAGTATGGTCTCATGCCAGGAAAAAGCACTACAGATGCGATCTTTGTTCTGAGTGTTGATGGAGAAGTACAGAGAATGTCGGAAGGAGTTGCATTGTGTTTTTTGTAGACTTGGAGAAAGCATATGACAGGGTTCCTAGAGAGGAGTTGTGGTATTGTATGAGGAAGTCAGGAGTGTCAGAAAAGTATGTAAGAGTGGTACAGGATATATACAAGGGTAGTGTGACAGCGGTGAGGTCTGCGGTGGGAGTGACGGATGCGTTTAAGGTGGAGTTGGGGTTACATCAAGGATCAGCTCTGAGCCCTTTCTTATTTGCAATGGTGATGGACAGGTTGACAGACGAGATCAGACAGGAGTCCCCGTGGACTATGATGTTTGCAGATGACATTGTGATCTGTAGTGAGAGTAGGGAACAGGTGGAGGAGACCCTGGAGAGATGGAGATATGCTCTAGAGAGAAGAGGACTGAAGGTCAGCAGGACTAAGACAGAATATATGTGTGTGAATGAGAGGGAGGATAGAGGAATGGTGAGGATGCAAGGAGTAGAGGTGGCGAAGGTGGATGAGTTTAAATACTTGGGGTCAATAGTTCAGAGTAACGGTGAGTGTGGAAGAGAGGTGAAGAAGAGAGTACAGGCAGGATGGAGTGGGTGGAGAAGAGTGTCAGGAGTGATTTGTGACAGACAAGTACCTGTAAGAGTGAAAGGGAAGGTCTACAAGAGGGTAGTGAGACCAGCTATGTTATATGGGTTGGAGACAGTGGCATTGACAAAAAGGCAGGAGTTTGAGCTGGATGTGGCAGAATTAAATATGTTAAGATTTGCACTGGGTGTGACAAGGGTGGACAGGATTAGGAATAAGTATATTAGAGGGTCAGCCCAGGTTGGAAGGTTTGGAGACAAAGCCAGAGAGGCACGATTACGTTGGTTTGGACATGTGCTGAGGATGGATGCTGAGTACATTGGGAAAAAGATGCTAAGGATGAAGCTACCAGGTAACAGGAAAAGAGGAAGGCCTAAGATAAGGTTTATGGATGTGGTGAGAGAGGACATGTAGGTGGTTGGTGTGACAGAGCAAGATGTATATGGCACTTTTAGGGGTACAATTCATGTCGCTTTTGTGTTAGGACACAAATAAATGAGTCTTTGTGGATCCTGTTCAAGCAGCTTTATTTTATACAAACACATCACTATAGAAGATTACTGACTATAACTTAAGTAACTTACATACAACCTAACAACTACAATCATGCATGCTCACTCTCTGGCTGCTTCTATAAAATGGCACTAGGGATTGCACATGTCTGGAATTTATATGTGCACGTACAGCCTCGCATGGTTCTTAAAGATATAGCACACATACTTTACACTCTGATCTACATCCTCTCTCTTTGAGAAATGGATCATGCGATTTTCATGAGATTATTCGGCATGCAAAAATCACAGGTAATCTATAGATGTGCATTATTCAATACTAAATACACATGTATATACAATCAAGTCCACGTTGCTGCGTATTTCACACTAGGCTTAGAAACGCATCCATATCGTGTGACATAAAACTGGGAATTAGATTTAGCAACTGAGACAATTTCTGCAAAATGGTTGACCTGTGGAATGTTTGAATCACTTTCTGGAACAGAATCAGACTTTTGAACACATTCTTGTCTAGAAACAGTGTCTGACTCATTATTTGACTTAGAGTTTGCATCACAGATATAATGCTGTGACTGCAATGATGATGATTCTGGTACAGGAAGAAGATGTCTGCGATTCCTCCTATACTCTTACACCTTCAGAATCTACCAAATAGGATCTTGGCTTGGCTCAGATGCCTGCAATCTGTCATATTCGATCAAAACCTTTTGTGTCTGGATTCGTACCGTCTTTTCTTCCCTCAACAGATGAAGTAATCTGGTCGATCTGTCGTAACTGGATTTCCTGATATTACGCTTCTTAAACAATTGAGCCTTGACGGTTTTATTGTTCTGAGGTTTAGGCTGCAACAAACTTGAAGAAATTGGTAGCATAGTTCTAGATTGCCTGAAAAGTAGTTTTTGAGCAGGTTAGCCAAGAATATTATCACGGGGTATGTTTCTGAGATTAAGCAAATTCAAGAATACATCGGTATTGTCACGCTTTGAATTTTCAAGTAATTGCTTAGCACTCCGTACTGCACGATCAGCTAGATTATTGGACTGAGGATATTCAGGACTACTAGTGACATGTAAAAAGTCCCATTCATTTGCAAATTTCTGAAACAACTGGCTAGTGAATTGAGTACCACTGTCAGAAAAAAGTTTGTGTGGACTACCATGAACTGAGAAATGACATTTCAACTTAGAAATAACAGCAGTTTAGGTTACGTTTGGTAGTAGATCAATCTCAAACCAATTTGAATAAGAGTATAACAAAGCTAAGTAGTGTTGATTGTTCCACTCAAAGATATCAGTTGCTACAGTAGACCAAGGTAGTTCAGGAATTTGGACTTAGCTGAAGTGGTTCTCTTTGCAAATGTGGTCTAGTACTACCGCATACTGAACAAGAAGAAAGAACTCTATCAATGTCTTTTGATAATGAAGGCCAAAATACTAATTCTCTTGCTCTTCTCTTAGTGAATGTGGATCCTGGGTGACCACGATGCAAAATCTGAATATATTCTTGCTGTAAGGAAGCAGGAACAACAATTTTATGACCTTTGAACATATGACCACGATGCAAAATCCGAATATATTTTTGTTGTAAGGAAGCAGGAACAACAATTTTAAGACATTTGAACGTAATGCCATCTTCTATCAACAATTCATCTCTGTAAGGAAAATATGCTTGCACCTCAGGTGATACACTAGATTGTTTTGACAGCCATCTGACATTAATATAGTGACTGAGCTTCTGTGAAAGTGGATCAGTCTGAGTGTGTTCTCTTAACTCATCAAGTCTAATGGTGGAAACATTACTCACTGACATGACATCAAAGTCAAAAGTCTCTGCATCAAGCTGTTCTGTTGTATGTCTAGGTGATCCGGATAAGGTATCAGCCAGATAGAGCAATTTGCCTTTAGTGTAGACCAATGTGAAATTGTACTTTTGCAATTTGAGCATCATTCTTTGTAATCTCGCTGTAGCAGAATGCATAGGCTTCTTTACAATCGTAACTAGAGGTTGATGATCAGTTTCAATCTGAACAGCTCTACCATTAATATAATCACGAAACTTGGAACACGCAAATACTATAGCCAAAAGCTCTTTCTAAATTTGAGCATACTGCATCTCAGTTTGGGTTTGTGTTCTAGATACATAGGCTACTGGTCTGCCCTCTTGAAGTATAACTGTGCCAAGGCCAACTTTTGAAGCATCACAGGAAAGAATAACTGGTTTGTTCACATCATAGTGTCTTAATGTAGGTGGGGTGGCAATTTTTTGCTTAAGGTCTTCAAATGCCTTCTGATGATGTTCCAACCATGACCATGCAACATTTTTGTGTGTGAGTTCTCTTAAAGGTGCTGTCAACTCACTGCAGTCTAGTATAAATTTGCCTGAATAGTTGACCATGTCCAGAAAATGCTGTAAACCTTGTACATTGTCTTGCGCTGACATCTCTAGAATAGGTGCTGGCTTGGTCAGGACAGGTCTCAAGCCTGTACTTGTAAACAAATGTCCTATGTATGTAACTTCTGGAAGTCTGAATTTGCACTCAGAGGATTGAGCTTTAAGTTCACTTGACGTGCTCTGTCTAGAACTTTCTTGAGGTTTCTGTCATGCTCTGCTTCACCATTGCCTCCAACCAATGGATCATCTACTATTGTAGCACAAAGATAACCCAAAAAAATTTGCTCCATTGCACGCTGAAAAACTTCCACTTGCAGAATTTATTCTAAATGGCATCCTTAGGAATCTGTATCTGCCAAACAGAGTACCAAAAGAAGTTAAAAATGAGGATTTGCAATCAAGCAACACTTGCCAAAATGAGCTCTTTACATCCAACACAGAAAATGCAGTGGCATTTGGTATTAGAGCAGCAACTTCTTCAACTTTGTGCATTGGATGATACGGTGTCTTTAATGCCCTGTTCAAATCTCTTGGGTCAATGCATATTTTGATTTCATCTGAGCTTTTTTGTGAGCGGCTACCATGGATGACACCCATTCAGTAGGTTCTGTGACTGGACAAAGCAGACCTCGCAACACCATTTTATCCAGTTGAGCTTTAACTTTATCCTGCATAGCTATCGGAACTCTTCTTGCTGGTCTGACTACTGGAGTGACCTTTGGGCCTAACTTCATGGAATACACAACTGGAAGTTTGCCCAATTTGTCATCGAAAACATCAGCATACTCTCGAGAAAATGGCTTTGGAAAAATTAGAAACTGAACTGCACTCACATGATGAACTTCTTTAGCAAAACGAAGCAGATTCATTCTTAAACTATCTTTGTGACCCAATAAAGATTGCACTGGTCTTTGGACTACATAGAATAACAAGTTGTAACAGTTTTCGGCTGGATAACATGAAAGCATCACTGAACCTTCGGTTTGAATTTCTTCACCTCCATAAGCAACAAATCCGTCTGCCATAACACATACCAGTAAAGTGTTTTGCGAATAAGCATGAATATACACACATACACATATGTATAAATTTCTGGCATAAACAGTACTTGTCCAATGCCTTAGTGCTCTGAACTTATACTTTTGTTGGGCTTATCGGAATTGTGTGAATGAATGAACTCGTAGTACTTTCAAATAACTGGACTTTGTGAAATAAACTTCTCGGGCTTTTCACTACTTTACTGAAGTTTGCGAAATAACTTATCAGGCTTTTCAATACTTTCGGAATTTTATCAGTAAAGGCAGAAATGCTAAAGTAATACACCATCACTTGCTAAAGCCATTACTTTAAGAAACATTTGAGAACTTTATGATGTGACTGAGTAATTCACGGGTACTGTAATACTCTTGTAATGTCATTTGAAAAAAAACACCTCTTATCAGTGTAAAAAACATGTCAAGCTATTGCACAAAATGAATAAATCGAACATCTGTTGTCCAAAACTCAATAACTTTCAAAGTAATTGCAGTTTGCGAATAACTGCATACAGCCTACTGAAATGTCCTCAAAATGGTGGTACCTTGCTAGGCAACTCTTTACAGTACAAGAAGCACTCTGTAATGGCGGCACTTTGCGAATAGACACACCCAGCACAACAAATTTTCAAAACAGCTGTACTTTAACTGGATTGCACAAAATAGTTGCACTTTGCACACAATGAACTCTTTGAAATACATGCACAGTAATAAGCACACACTGTAAGCACGTTTACACAGCACTTTGCCCAAAACATATACAGTCACCTTGCTTTATTTTTTGCTTAATGTGCCCTTTTCTTTTCTTATTATATTTGTTTTGCTCGTTTAAGCCCTTTTCATGCCCAATGTACTTTTCTTGTGCTTGTTTTACTCTAAACATGCCCAACTTTGCTTTAAACACACTCGTTTTGCTTTAAACATACTCATTTTTTTTTGCTTTACTGTTAATCGTTTCATCAAATATTTCTATCTTAAACAGTTTCTTTATTTAACAAACTTTTTTGTACTTTCCGCTTGCCTGATAATGCAGTTTGTGCCCTTGTAATGCCCCTTTTTTGTCTTTCACATCGAGTAAATAATTCATGTTATTTCTCATTATTTTTGATTCTTTCTGGTTATGTTTGTGCTCTTTTCTCTCCGTTTTACCTTCGCTGTCATCTTTACATCTCATGGCTCCAGATATTCTTCTCTTTTCGATCCTGGTTCTGACATCATGTCGCCTTCATCTTAGGACATGAATAAACGAGTCTTTGTGGGGTCTGTTCAAGCAGCTTTATTTTATATAAACACATCATTATAGAAACTTACTGACTATAACTTAAGTAACATATACAAACTAACAACTGCAATCATGCATGTTCACTCTCTGTCTGCTTCTACAAAATGGCACAAGGGATTGCACGTGTCTGGAATTTACACGTGCACATACAGCCTTGCAGGCTTCTTAAAGATATAGCACACATGTCTTACACTCTGATTTACAGTTCATAGGTTAGTACTAGGCTAACTGCCCTTTTTTGGGTTACTTGAAGCCTAGCCAATTACCCCATGTGAGAATCAAACCTTGCACCTTGTGTCTTTAAGGTAAGCACCTTAACCATTATGTCATCCTCCCACCAATAAGCCTAAATGCTCTTGGTAGATATCTCCGGGTCTATATTACAATGTCGAATTTGCATAAGTTCAAACATTGTAATTGTTTGTTTGTTTGTTTGTGTCTTTCGGCTTTTCCCGGTTAGGGGTCGCCACAGCGGAACTCCGGTCTGGTAATGATTGGCAGTAGATTTTTACGTGCTGGCTTGCCACGCCTAACGCACAACCTTCAATGAAGGAACGACCATTCACGTATGTCGTCACACAGAAGACGCTCTAACTGAGAATCGAACGGGCAACGTCTAACTGTGAGGCGACAACGCTACTGCAGCACCACCACCGCAGTCATTGTAATATCGAACCCAAAAGTCCAAAATCCAAAAATAGCGAAGCCACAGCACATCGATTTTTTTTCCCAGGGAAAAAAAATCGGTGGGCCGTTTTTGGGACTTTGCTATTTCCCCCACTGTGGTGCGATCTTGGAGTTGGTATATTAAAGTAGGGATGTGTGGGGGGCACAGCCCCCATATTGGGGGTGAGGGGCGAAGCCCCCCACATTGGGGGGTGAGGGGCGAAGCCCCCCACTTTAGTTTAAGTTTAAGGTTTAATTTTTTTTTTTTGGTCACTGAACAGCGATTTTGTTTTTGTTATTACTGGGTTTTGGACTTTACGGTTCGATATTACAACATTCAAACTTCTGTTAGTTTGACGCTGTGATACAGACCCGACATTTCTGTATAATGTACCTCAACAAAAGGATGTGTGCAGACCCTTCAACAACACACTATATCCCCCACTAGCCTGACATCGCCCCCTGATTTTCATATTCACATTGCCATTAAATATGAACTATGCAATTCCCCTCTTATCCCCTATGGTGATAATTGCCAAGAGCCCCTCCCCTCACCATATAGACAGCATAACAAAAATCAGTGACCATCTGTCCCTATCCAGTCTAGCAGTTATCAGGGCACCCATACTAAGCTGGCAACTAGTGGAATCCTACAACTTCCATACATGCCTGCAGTGACTTGTAACCCCAAGCCCTCATGCAAGCTAATAAACTGGAAGTCCCTCCTTCACCTCCACATGGACCCTATCAGATCTATGTCACTGGTCTTCCGTCCCTCTCAGCCTATCAGTGACTGGAAGCAATCCACTCCGAAATTTCAGCCTTCGATCAATCATATCTTTTGTACTATTGGTGATGACTGCCTGCATCCCAACTGATCTATCCTGTCAGTGGCTGGCTTTTACACAGCCTCAGGGCATTTTAAAATACATAAATATTTGCATGATATACGAGATCATTAATTAAGGTTTTGACCTCACAGACATAGGATCCTGAGTTTGGTTTTGACCTTTAGCACTGTCTGTGTGGACTTTACATGTTATTTCCATATCTGCATTAATTTTTTTTTCCATCTGTTGAGGATACCCCCCCAAAACTGATTTATTTATTTATTTAGCTATACCTTTGATTGACTGCTTGCCAATGTTGTCTGGGTCATGGTCAAAAAGATGCACAGCAGCTCAGTTCACTTACTTAGTTAACAAATAAATAAATTAAAAAATGAAATTAAATTTAATATATTCACCTATCCACTGATGACATAACAAAAATTATTCTACCAGTAACAACAATCAACCATTCTGTGATTAGTTCTTTACCCCAAAAAAGCAGTCTAATCTGATTGCTAGTTTCTGGTTCAGACTCTTCCTCTCCCCGACCATGTGCTCTGTTGTTTTCCTAGCTCAGGTGTGCCACACCTAGCCCAGGTATGCTACACCAGAAACTCAGGATTCACTATCCCATGCTGAATAAACACATATTTATTATGTTCAGGAATCATACCTTGTTAACCCTGTATTAGTTGCCACACTTGTCAAGTCATAACAACCAGCTACTGAAATCCGAACCCTTTTATGAGACTGGTATGCCTTAGTAGGGGAGATAGGGTGGACTACTAGGAAGACAACTAATTAAAAGAAATCGATGCAATTTTCAGTTGATTCATGGACCACCTGCTATATGTATCACTGGGAATGCTGATGTTCTCCATTACTGCTGGCATCTTTAGATATCAGTAACTGAACAGAGAACAGTAAGTGAAAAATTGTTTCAGTACCGCGGTGGTGGTGCTGCGGTAGCATTGTCGCCTCACAGTAAGACGCTGTCCAGTTTGATTCTCAGCTAGAGCGTCTTCTGCATGGAGACATGCGTGAATGGGCGTACCTTCATTGAAGGCTGTGCTTCAGGGCTGGTAACTCGGCATGTAAAAATCAACTACCAATCATTAGCGGACCGGAGTTCCGCTGTGGCGACCCCTAACCGGGAAAAGACGCAACAACTGTTCTGACACATAATGAACACCACTACTGTCACCTTGGAATCCAAAATGTTGCAAACACAGAAGTCAGCAAAACAAGTGTGGAACTAGGAACAATGATTCAGAACTTCAAGCAAATAAACCATTATGTCTACCCAAAAATTAAGACATCTGCAAAGCTATGGCTGCTTCCAGGTAAACCTTTCATGTAACACTTTTTATGCCATGTGGGTAACACTATGACTCTTTTTATAATCAGCATGAAACCATTTCTGGTATCTTTTGCCATAAGTGAATATAAGTAACATGTGACAGTTCATTATTAAAATGAAAAGTACCACATTATCTCATGCAAGAATTTTCCACTTTGACGGAAATACAATTAAAAAGCATGGACATCCATAATTGCCTATACAGTCTGCATTTGTTGGCACATAAAATACAAATTTACTATTAATGAATTCTACAGCTTATATGTGATGATGATACATTTCCTTTAGAAGTACGGTTTCAGCCAGAGAATGCAGCAGTTCATGGTAATTTTTAAGAAGTGATTCACAAAGGCTTGAACACCTCTGCTTCCTTGTTTTCTAACCAATACTATAACTGTCTACTTCCGTCAGTGCAAAGTCTCAACAGAAACCAACTCAGTACTTCCCTTTACATGCGCTATGCTACCTGTTTTCTATATCATTCTTTACTAGAGTGACTGCTGCATTTTAAATATTAACACCAATACCAGGCTAGTGAAAGTGTCAGTAAAGTGTGTTGGTAGAAAGTGTACCCAGTATTTTGTGATAGGTTGCAGAAGGTCCATATGTTTTTTCTTCAATGCAAAGCAATGCATGTGAGGGGAAACTCAAACAGGTACAAATAATAGCACAAACCATTGGTTTATACCGCCTAATTTTATCAATCATTCAGTTTAACCCCATGTCACCCACACTGATTTAATTTAATCATGTTTTCACCTTGTACCAGGTCACAACACAGCCTGTTTAAACCATTTCCTTTCTTCCATCTTTCTTCCTGTAGCTGACTCCCACGGCTGA
Organism: Protopterus annectens; assembly: GCF_019279795.1. NCBI lineage: Eukaryota > Metazoa > Chordata > Ceratodontiformes > Protopteridae > Protopterus > Protopterus annectens. Next base: position 1,828,122,971 of record NC_056737.1, read on the forward strand.
TTTTGTACATCCAAAACTAACTTTGAGGGTGCTGGCCAAACTGTATATATCTTCAGGTAACAAACCAACTTGGCAAATATGCTTACAACTGTGTCTTGGCTACTAGGCTGAATTAGAGCCAAATATTTGGACACAATATTTAACAAAGAAGTATAATACTCTGATTGTATCACATTATAACATGCCATATGATACTCTGACTGTATCACATTATAACGTGCCATATGATACTCTGACTGTATCACATTATAACGTGCCATATGACACTCTGATTGTATCACATTATAACGTGCCATATGATACTCTGACTGTATCACATTATAACGTGCCATATGATACTCTGACTGTATCACATTATAACGTGCCATATGACACTCTGATTGTATCACATTATAACGTGCCATATGATACTCTGACTGTATCACATTATAACGTGCCATATGATACTCTGACTGTAAAACATTATAACGTGCCATATGATACTCTGACTGTATCACATTATAACGTGCCATATGATACTCTGACTGCATCACATTATAATGTGCCATATGATACTCTGACTGTATCACATTATAACGTGCCATATGATACTCTGACTGTATCACATTATAACGTGCCATATGATACTCTGACTGTAAAACATTACAACGTGCCATATGATACTCTGACTGTATCACATTATAACGTGCCATATGATACTCTGACCGTATCACATTATAACGTGCCATATGACACTCTGACTGTATCACATTATAACGTACCATATGATACTCTGACTGTATCACATTATAATGTGCCATATGATACTCTGACTGTAAAACATTATAACGTGCCATATGATACTCTGACTGTATCACATTATAACGTGCCATATGATACTCTGACTGTATCACATTATAACGTGCCATATGACACTCTGACTGTATCACATTATAACGTACCATATGATACTCTGACTGTATCACATTATAATGTGCCATATGATACTCTGACTGTAAAACATTATAACGTGCCATATGATACTCTGACTGTATCACATTATAACGTGCCATACGATACTCTGACTGTATCACATTATAACGTGCCATATGACACTCTGACTGTATCACATTATAACGTACCATATGATACTCTGACTGTATCACATTATAAAGTGCCATATGATACTCTGACAATATCACATTATAAAGTGCCATATGACACTCTGACTGTATCACATTATAATGTGCCATATGATACTCTGACTGTATCACATTATACAGTGCCATATGATACTCTGACTGCATCACATTATAACGTGCCATATGATACTCTGACTGTATCACATTATAACGTGCCATATGATACTCTGACTGTATCACATTATAACGTGCCATATGACACTCTGACTGTATCACATTATAACGTACCATATGATACTCTGACTGTATCACATTATAATGTGCCATATGATACTCTGACTGTAAAACATTATAACGTGCCATATGATACTCTGACTGTATCACATTATAACGTGCCATACGATACTCTGACTGTATCACATTATAACGTGCCATATGACACTCTGACTGTATCACATTATAACGTACCATATGATACTCTGACTGTATCACATTATAAAGTGCCATATGATACTCTGACAATATCACATTATAAAGTGCCATATGACACTCTGACTGTATCACATTATAATGTGCCATATGATACTCTGACTGTATCACATTATACAGTGCCATATGATACTCTGACTGCATCACATTATAACGTGCCATATGATACTCTGACTGTATCACATTATAACGTGCCATATGATACTCTGACTGTATCACATTATAACGTGCCATATGATACTCTGACTGTATCACAATATAACGTGCCATATGATACTCTGACTGTATCACATTATAACATGCCATCTTTGATTCAGGTCTGCAAACGGTCACACCCGGATGGGTAATCAGTCACATGACAGCTCCAGTAAGTACACTGAGATATTTGACATGCTAACCATTTTGACTTGTTCTCAGAAGAAAGAATAGCTTGGTAAATGTAAACTGTATCACTGTGCAGGCTTTGTGACAACAGTTAAACAAATGAAGTGTACATGCTTACAGCTTTCCTGAAAACTTCAAACCCAAGTTACAGATGGCACATTATTATATAACTATCTTCTTTCGGCTTTTCCCGGTTAGGGGTCACCACAGCAGATCACCTGTCCGCTCATGATTGACAGTGAAGTTTTACAGTGTTGAGTTGCCAGCCCGGCACCCAACCTTCCACAGAAGACACACACACACACACACACACTCACACCTAGGGCCAATTTAGAGTGTCCAATCCACCTACAGCACGTCTTTGGGTTGTGGGAGGAAACCGGAGCATCCGGAGGAAACCCACGTGACTACAGGGAGGACATGCAGACTCCTCACAGAAGGCACCCCAGCCAAGGATTGAACTGGAGAACCTCTTGCTGTGAGGCGGCAATGCTAACCGCTGCACCACCGCGGCCACCCAACTATCTATCTATCTATATCTATATATATATACATATATGTGTGTGTGTGTGTGTGTGTATATATATATATATATATATATACACACACACACACACACACACACACACACACACACATAGATATATATATTGATATAGATATAATTAATTTTTGGTCCTTTCCAAAACTATACCTGCAAAATTATACCTGATAAGGAAGTGATAAAAGGCTTAAGGTATAACACATGTCCTACACGCACAGAGTCAAAAAACTCCAGCTATTCTCTGTCTCATATCGTCTACTAAGAAGGGATCTCTGTTTGACTTACAAAGTCATGTCTGACCCAGCTCTGTTAGAAATGCTGCATCTAAAGAAATCCCAATTCCTCTGCACCACACGCTCCAGAGACCTCAACCTCATTACCACAATCAGCAGAACATGCTGGAGGGACAGGTTCATAACCCCAGAGACCACCCATGCTCTGGAACAGACTTCCCATAGATGTCAAGCAGAGCACCTCACTGGCCCTCTTCAAGAGAAATCTTGATGAGTGGATGGGAAATAGAAAGTTCACCCTGGGGATCAGTCCAGTGGCTCTACTTGACAGAGGCACTGGGAACTAAGGTCGGGTGGCATGATGCCAGGGCACTTCTATGGGCTAGGCTTGTAAAGGCTCCAGGGCCATTAGCCTAGTACACACCTATGAACCTATGAGTACAGGATGCAAGAATTCT